>NW_028270156.1:65857920-66157920 GCF_037043375.1 Chiloscyllium plagiosum | reverse complement strand
CTCCTACTCATCTTTAAAATAATGCTATGGGATATTTTATGTCAACCTGAGAGGACAGATGGAGCCTCAGTTAAAGGGCATATCCCAAAGACGTAATTTCCAACAAGTTAGGACTCCCCAGGAGCATGGATTTTGGGTTAGTCTATTGCGTGCAACTTGATCCTATAACTTTCTGACCCAGATGTGAGAATGCTACCACTGAGTGAGTCCTGACATCATGTTTTCATCCCCCAATAGCCCCTCCCCACCACAGCACATTCACCTCCTGTCTGACTGATAAACAACAGGAACCTAACACTGCTATGTACTGCTTCACTTTGCAAAGTACAGAGGGCCTCATAACTGTTAGCATTCTGCTCCTGCTCTCCCTCACTCATTGCTACTTAGTCATAGAGACGTAGAGCACGGAAACAGACCCTTCAGTCCAACTTGTCCATGCCAACCATCCGAAATTAATCTCGTCCCATTTGCCAGCATTTAGCCCATATCCCTCTAAACTCTTCCTATTTAGGTACCCATCCAGTTGCCTTTTAAATGTTGCAATTATACCAGCCTCCACCGCTTCCTCTGGCAGTTCATTCCATACATGCACCGCCCTCTGCGTTGCCTCTTTGGTTCCTTTTCAATCTTTCCCCTCTCACTTTATCCCCTAGTTCTGGACTCCCCTACCCTAAAGAAAAGACCTTGGCTCCTCACCCTATCCATGCCCCTCATGATTTTATAAACCTCTATAAGGTCAACCCTCAGCCTCCAACGCTCTGGGAAAATAGCCCCAGCCTATTCAGCCTCTCCCTATAGCTCAAACCCTCCAACCCCAGCAACATCCTTGTAAATCTCTTCTGCACCTTTTCATGTTTAACAATCTCTTTCCTGTAGCTGGAACACCAGAATTTAATACAGTAATGCTGTCAAAGTTTCTCCAATATTCTTGAATGTTGTCTTGCAATTACCAATCTGCAGCTCTGAGCTGCAAAGACAATTGATTGCTTTTCTTCATATTTAGTTGGAAATAAGTATTTAATAACTTGAATAATTATTAACAATTTGTAATATTTACTTAGTTTTAGTAAGCTATTTCTAAGATTATAAGCCCATGCAAAGTCTTCACTGGAACCTATTTAATGCAATGTTTGTGGTTTTGTCTGTGCCAGTGAGTGAGAATGGGGATCAAACATAACAGCAGGATAACACAAGACTTCAGCTTAAGTTTAATGTTCTTTTCATAATTACACTCTGCTGTTACACACGTCCCCTCAGAGAGGTAAAGGGCTTGTGATTTCTCAGACCTGTGTTAATTTGGATCTGATTGCATTGCATTGTGGGCTTTTTTTATATGGGAACTCTGAAGTCGTTTTGGTATGTTGCAAGGTGAAGATAAACACAGACCTAGCAGCTATGTGTGAATCCTTCAGGCCATCCTGGATGTCAGTAAGTGCCCATACATCATGACGTTCAGTTCTACCACAGTGATATAATGAGTTGAAACCTGTTCAAATTATAATAGTAAAATATTATTATAAAAAGCTTTCTTTAGTGCATTGTAGCATTGTAGCTGGAATATGGGTGTTTGTGAGATGGAATCTCACATAGCTGTAGCATGGTGGGAAGTCTTACCATGGGCATACTAAGTATGAAACAGATCAGTATAGCATAGAATCTTCATGGAATCTTCAGCGATCTAATCAATATAAGGCAGCAGTGAGTTGCCTTAACTTGTTAGGTTGTTTAAAGTATCCTGCATCTGTCTCTGTTTCCAAAACTTGGAGTGTAGTATGCACCAAGTCTCACTGACACCTCATGTGACTCATGGCTCACTTTAGTCCTTTGGGGAGAGGGTGCCTTGGAGTTGAAAGTACTGCCAAGCTCCACACACTCGCCTCATACAGCGGAATGCCAGTGTTACCAGCTGTTAACCCTGACTGGCGATTGTGCCACTTCAGAACTTTTTAAAATGTCTTCCTCATTTGATTTTCCTCTTTTGTTTTTGCTGAACTCTTGGTCTCAACCCAAATTTTGGATTGATGGGAAATTGTCCCTAATCTTAGCCATTTTGATGTCAATTGCTTTTGAATGCGTCTATCTTCTTGTTTTTGTCCCTTCTAATCGTGTGTAGCTTAACGTTTTCCTCAAGGAACACAAAGGTTGATGCCTTGCAAAAAAAAATCTCCTTGTAACTTGTCTCTATATCCATCAGATATCGATCTCATAGTTCACAGTGATTGTAGCGTAAATAAAGTACAAACTTCCTTTCATCTCAACTGTGCCAGATAACATTAGGACTGACAACACAGCTCTAAATAATACCAATCCATATTGACGTCCTGTTAATCTTTAGCTCTTATCAACAGCTAAGCAAACATTTTTGGAGGAACATCCACTTTTATTCTTAGTTAAGGAATAATCCCTTATCATTCCATTCTTGCCAAGATATCAGAACATTGTCAGGTTCACCACTGCCAGTGAATTCACAGGCATGGGTCAAATATCACCTTATCTAACTAACAAATAGTTTAAATGAGCATTGTTAAAGACTGTAAACAGAACAGCAGTCAAATGTTTGTTAGTTTCTATTGGTGCAGCAATGAAAGTTTAGATATCAGCAATCAAGTGCTGCAACAAGTTTGGATCTGCAAGTGTGCTCGTGGAGTTGGTCATGAGTTACACGTTGGAAAGGATTAGATACTTAATCTGTGCAAAGCCCTGTGAGAAATCCAGACTCATTGGTGCTGCTTGACTTTGCTTTCAGGCAATGTTTTGTTACGTCACCACTCTCTGAAGATAACTTCAGTAAAGTCGTAGAGTCATACAGCACTGAAACCGACCCTTCGGTCTAACTCGGCCATGCCGAACAGATATCCTAAAAAAATCTAGTCCCATTTGCCAGCACTTGACCCATATCCCTCTAAACCCTTCCTATTCATAGACCCATCCAGATGGCTTTTGAATGTTGTAATTGTACCAGTCTCCACCACTTCCTCTGGCAGCTTGTTCCATACACGTACCACCCTCTGAGTGAAAAAGTTGCACCATAGGTCCCTTTTAAATCTTTCCCCTCTCATCTTAAACCCATGCCCTCTAGTTTTGGACTTCCCTACCCCTGGTAAAAGACCTTTTCTATTTACCCTATCCATGCCCGTCACCCTCCAGAGGAAAATAGTCCCAGCCTCTCTCAATAGCTGTGGAGAGTGCCACACTTGCCCATTAACTTCCTACTCACTATCCACAGCTCCATGACACTACCTTGCAGGTGAAGCAGCAATTTACCTGCACTTCACTTAAACTAATCTAGGTCTTCACTGTTCACTATGTCGTCTTCCCTACACTGGGAGTCAAAATACAGACTGGGCAATGGTTTTACAAATACTTACATCTATCTGTAAATATGACCCTGAGCTCCCAGTTGCTGGCTCTTTCAGCACACCACCATCTTCCCTGACCAATCACTCTGTCTCAGACCTCCTGCAGAGCTCCAATGAGGCTCAGCGCAAGCTAGAAGAACAGCATTACATTTTCTGCTCTGGGGGACCCTGCAGCTTTCAGGATTCAATATTCGAGTTCAATAATTTTAAAAGTCTTTTTTGTTTTTATTTCAAAAATATACTTTATTCATAAAATATTTTGATGATCTGTACAATTGATGGTGCCATTCATAGGCGCACCTTGAATTTCTTTACATACAGAGATCGGAGTTAATCATTCGTATATACAGGTCTGTACGTTAAGTATCCATATATTTAGCTGAGGCGTCAGCGGGGCCGGATTACTGCGTGGGCCCCCTGTTCTTCTTTGGCAGGCAGATGTTACACGGTGGTCTTTCCCCACCGCGCTTTGGCGGCAGCTGCCCCAAGCTTCAACGTGTCCCTCAACACATAGTCTTGGACCTTGGAACGTGCCAGTCCACAACACTCAGTTGGGGTCAGCTCCTTCAGCTGGAAGATCACCAGGTTTCAAACAGACCAAAGAGCGTCTTTGACTGAGTTGATGATGCTCCAGGCTCAGTTAATGTTCGTCTCGGTGTACGTCCCGGGGAACAGACCGAAGAGCACGGTGTCCCGTGTCACAGAGCTGCTCGGGATGAACTTCGACAAACACCACTGCATTCCTCTCCAGACTTCCTTTGCGTAGGTACATTCCAGAAGGAGGTGTGTGACAGTCTCGTCCCCTCACAGCCGCTTCAAGGGCAGCGTGCAGTGTGGCAGAGAGTCAGGGCGTGTATAAAGGATCTCACAGGCAGAGCCCTTCTCACCACCAGCCAAGCCATGTCTTGGTGCTTGTTGGAAAGTTCTGGCGATGAGGCATTATGCCAAAATGCCTCTGACAGTCTGCTCAGGGATCCGCTCGACAGGATCCGCCCTCTCCTTTTCCCGAAGGGTCTCAAGGACACTACGTGCTGACCACTTCCTGATGGACTTGTGGTCAAAGGTGTTTTTCTTCATAAATTTCTCCACGAAGGAAAGGTGATACGGAACGGTCTAGCTACTCGGAGCGTTCCACGGCAGCGAGGCCAGGCCCATCCTTCGCAACACCGGGGACAGGTAGAACCTCAGTACGTAGTGACACTTGGTGTTTGTGTACGGGGGATCCACGCACAGCTTGAAGCAGCTACACACAAAGGTGACCATCAGGTTGAGGGTGGCATTGGGTGTGTTTTTTCCCCCATTGCCCAGATCTTTATACATCGAGTCCCTTCAGACCCTGGCCATCTTTGATCTCCATATAAAATGGAAGATGGCCCGGGTGACTGCGATGGCACAGGTTCTGGAAATAGGCCAGACCTGTGCCACATATAACAACACTGACAGTGCCTCACACCTGATGACCAGGTTTTTTTCCCGTGATGGAGAGCGACCATTGCTTCCATCTGCTCAGTTTCTGCCTCACTTTGCTAATACGCTCCTCCCAAGACTTGGTGCATGCCCCAGCCCCTCCGAACCAAATACCCAGCACCTTCAGGTGGTCAGTCCTGACAGAGAAGGGGATGGAGGATTGGTCGGCCCAGTTCCCAAAGAGCATGGCCTCGCTCTTGCCTTGGTTTACCTTGGCCCCGGAGGCCTGTTCGAACTGGTCACATATGCACAAGAGTCTGTGCACGGACAGCGGATCCGAGCAGAAAACGGTGACGTCATCCATGTACAGGGAGGCCTTAACCTGCAGGCCCCCGCTGCCAGGAATAGTCACCCCTCTCAGGCTCGCATCCTTCCTGATGGACTCGGCAAATGGCTCTATGCAGCACACAAACAAGGCAGGAGAGAGAGCGCAGCCCTGCCTGACTCCAGATCTGACTGGGAAGCTATCTGATTCCCACCCATTGATTGAGACTACACTGACAATGTTGGTGTAGAGCAGTCTGATCCAATTACAGATTCCCTCCCCAAAGCCCATTTTGGAGAGAACATCTCTCATATACATATGTGATATCCTGTCAAAGGCTTTCTCCTGGTCCAGGCTGATCAGGCAGGTGTCCAATCCTCTGTGCTGCACGTAGGCGATCGTATCCCTGAGGAGTGCGAGACTCTCAGCAATCTTCCTGCCCGGTACAGCACAGGTTTGGTCAGGGTGGATCACCGATCCCAGAGCAGACCTGACCCAGTTGGTGATTACCTTTGACAGAATTTTGTAATCCGCATTCAACAGTGAGATTGGTCTCCAATTTTTGAGTTCCTCCCTCTCCCCCTTCCTCTTGTAGATGAGGGTGATGATGCCTTTCCTCGTGAATTCACTCATGGTACCTGCCTGAAGCATACTGACATACACCTCCAGCAGGTCCTGGCCAATCAAGTCCCACAGAGCGGAATAGAGCTCGACTGGTAAGCCATCGCTTCTGGGAGTTTTGTTCTTTTCGAAGGACTCGAGGGCCTTGGTCAGCTTATCTAGAGATAGCGGCTGGTCCAGCCTCTCCCATGTTCTGTCGTCTAAGACCTCCATGATAGAGGACAGGAATGACTGGGAGGCCGCGCTGTCGGTTGGCTTTGAGTCATACAGACTGGCATAGAAGGATTTGCTGATCCTCATGACGTAAGCCTGAAATGACGTTACCGAGCCATCTTCTTCCTTCAGGCTGCTGAGCACGGAGCTCTCTTTGTGCACCTTCTGGAAGAAGAAACGTGAGCATGTCTCGTCCTGCTCCACGGAGCGGACCCTGGACCAGAAGATTATCTCGGACGCCTCCGAGGCAAATAGCGAGGCTTGCTGGCCCTTCACCTCCTGGAGGTCCTCCATGACATCGAATCCGATCGTCTGCAGCAAGAGCAGGTTCTGCATACTTTCCTGGAGTTGGAACAGTTTTTCCCACCTCTCTCTCACCTCCTGAACTGCTTTCATGTGGTATACCCACCTCTGCAACCCAGAGCCTGTTGTGACATGGGTTGCTTTAAGCACAGATAACCCATTTTCACTTATTCATCGTCCCCATTAACCTTTATCTTCTTTATCTTCTTCCCTCACTATCATCAATTTCTTGGCCTGCCTAACTTTCATTCCTCTCTCTCGGGGCTCTTTCTCCACTTATCCACTCACTCATTCCCTTCCCGACTCCCTGTCGTTCGCATAAATAACTCCTTTTCCCAGCTACTGTCCATTCTGAAGATGAGTCACCGGAATTGAAATGTTGGATCTGCTTTCTCTTCACAGACCTGTGTTTTCCAACTGTTTCTGTTTTGATTTCAAAAATGTTCTTATCCGAGTCACCCCAGTTGGAATCATCCCTAAGGTAGGGCAAATCAGGATGACCATGCGACAGTCTGTGATTTCTGTTGTCCTGCACATTGGAGGAACTGAAAGCTGGAATATCCTTTCTATATTAGAGTGGCGCTGGAAAAGCACAGCAGGTCTGGCAGCAGCCGAGGAGCAGGATAATCGACATTTCAGGCAAAAGCCCTTCATCAGGAATCCGATTCCTGATGAAGGGTTTTTGCCCGAAACGTCAATTTTCCTGCTGTTTGGATGCTGCCTGACCTTCTGTGCTTTTCCAGTGCCACTGTAACCTTGACTCTAATCTCCAGCATCTGCAGTGCCCACTTCCGCCTATTTCTTTAAATAGCTGAGAGGGATACTTCGTGGCGTGGGGAGGATTTGTACAGAGTGATTTACCTGGTGAGTGAGGGAAGGGGAGCGTGTACAGAGTAATTTACCTGGTGAGTGAGTGAGTGAGTTGGCAAAGAGAGATTTACCTGGTGAGTCAGTGGGGGGGTGGGTGTACAGGGCGATTTACCTGGTGAGTCAGGGACGGGGTGGGTGTACAGAGTGATTTACCTGGTGTGTGGGGGGTGGAGGGTGTACAGAGCGATTTACCTTGTGAGTGAGGGAGTGGGTAAAGAGCGATTTAACTGGTGAGTGAGGGAGGGGGAGGGAGTACAGTGTGATTTACCTGGTGAGTGTGGGTTTGCACAGAGTACTTTGCCTGGTGAGTGCATGACTAAGACTTCTTTGATCATAGCTGGTAGCATGTTGCTGTTTGGAAAGCTTGCCATGTTTCCTATGTTACAAAAATGACAGGACTTCATAGATAGTTAATTAAATGTATATTATCTTAAGTTAATGAAACATGATGAATGAATACAAGTTCCTTTTTACTTTGTATGGTCAATAAATTAAACTAAGCATCCTTGAAAGGTTCAGGTCAATGTGTGATGCATCAAATTATCTCAATCAATGGACGTTGGGAATATTCCCAACTCAAACAGCCCTTGTATCACGCAACAAGCTCAAGATTCAAAATTATAGAAATAAGCTTGGAGGGTTTTAAACTTGGCCACTCTGTATTGTTTTCTATGGCGACTATACTCCATAGCTGTGCACTTTGATCTATGCAGCAGCCTTCATAAGACAGGAGCTGATTTTATAATGGGTCACGACATGACTACCACAGTACCACCTGGAAGCCCAACACCAAAAGACTGTTCTGACCACTCACCAACATTTTGTCCTGATTCACAAACACCAACTGGAAGCACATTTTGTCCTCATTTTCATTTCAGGTTTTGGCCAAATTACTGCTGTTTCTTTCATGATGCACATTATGCTGCTCTGCACTCTGCTGTCTTGTTCTGTGGCCTGTTTCTGTACGTCCATTGAAAGATGAAGATAAAATGTATATCAAGCTTTTGGATGAAGTTCTGTGCTTATCAAAACACAGCATGTCAGTGCTGTGGATGAAATAGGCTTGCCATCATTTGTTCCCAGGGTTAGCAGCAAGCGCTGCGAGGTCAGGGACAGGATAATTAGGAGCAAATTAAACCCCCCTTTACTCTCCTGTAAGCAATGTAACTTTGCGTAAACTTTCCAAACAAAGTTACTTCAATGTTGGCAGTTACAGTGGCATTAAAATCAGGCTCTTAATTCCACAGTTCATTACACTATGTTGAATTTTTCCAATTTCCACAACAGGCTTAAGTTTATAATCTATCTAAGTAAGGCTGACAGCTTAGTACCAATTGACAAAGCTTAATACTATCCTCTGCAATTGTGAATGGGGACGCATATGATGTTTCCAGGGAGCTGGTCTGGGTAGTATTTGAATGAAATCTATGCAGCAATCGGAGTTATGATCGGATATTTCAATAGCATTTTTCAAGGGTGGCTAAAGTTGAGAAACCTGGGAACTATAGACCTATCGGTCTGATATCAGTGGTGGCTACGTTTTTGGATAGGATTCTGAGACATAGGATTTACAGGTATTTGGAGAGGCAAGGATTGAGTAGGGATAGTCACCATGGCTTTGTGTCTCACAAACTTCATCGAGTTGTTTTGGAGATGTAACCAAAAAAGATTGAAAAAGGGCAGAGCAGTAGACATTGTCTATATGGATTTTAGTAAAGCCTTTGACAAAGTTCTGCATCGTCGACAAATTAGTAAAATTTGATCACATGGGATCCATGGAGAGCTTCCCAATTGGATACAGAATAGTTCTGAAGAAGGGTCACTTCTGGTTTAATTTGGAATCGGCTATAGTCTTAAGAACCACACTTTTTCTTTGGTGTGTGTTTTACGCAACCAAAAGTTGCGTTGTGAAAGTCTCAGAGAAGGAAGGCCACCACACTGTAAAAGGGGACCAGCAACACTGAGAGGATCTGGAAATGGGCCCACTGATGGCTGAAAGAGAAAAATGACCTTCTGTCTTGGAGGAGACCTCCAGAAAGGCCCAACAAATGTGCAGTCCTGCTAGACAGACAAAACCCTTCCCTGTGTGCAGCAAATCCCCCCATTACTACTATACAATGAACACAAATTCTATGAGCAGTTGATCAATAACTCTAGAGCGGCACAGTGGCTCAGTGGTTAGCACTGCTGCCCCACAACACTAGGGAGCCAGCTTCGATTCCAGCCTTGGGTGACTGCCTGTGTGGAGTTTGCACGTTCTCCCCGTGTCTGCATGGGTTTCCTCTGGGTTCTCCGGTTTCCTCCCACAGTCCAAAGATGTGCAAGTCAGGTAAATTGGCCATGGTAAATTACCCATAGTGTTAGGTGCATTAGTCAGAGGGAAATGGGTCTGGGTGAGTTACTCTTTGGAGGGTCGGTGTGGACTTGTTGGGCCGAAGGGCCTGTTTCCACACTGTAAGTAATCTAATCTAGAGTTGCTCTGAGTGCATTTGTGTACATACCAAATGTTTCTCACTGCTGTGATTTCCTGTTGATGTCATGAGTTCTTAACTGTAGTTCAGTTACTTCTCCATGATCCTGGTACTCAGGTGTGAACGAGACATGCATGGCTTAACTTTTGAGACTGGTATGCGCTGATAGCGAGTCAAGTTGGTAAGGTCTTAGGTAGACCAGACCCATTGATGAACCCCATCTTTAGAAGCCTTTCTTAATCACAAACTCCTCTTTGTTCAAGACTTTTGCTGTCAGGGCCATGGAAAGGGGGCTTCTCTTCCTAAGTTTCTTCATTTAATTCAAAGCAAAAAGCAGGGCAAACCTAACGAGGACTGAAGGGTGGCTAAAGCTGAGAAACCTGGGAACTATAGACCTGTCAGTCTGATATCAGCGATGGCTACGTTTTTGGATGGGATTCTGAGATATAGGATTTACAGGTATTTGGAGAGGCAAGGACTGAGTAGGGATAGTCACCATGGCTTTGTGTCTCACAAACTTCATTGATTGGAGTTGTTTTGGAGATGTAACCAAAAAAAGATTGAAAAAGGGCAGAGCAGTAGACATTGTCTATATGGATTTTAGTAAAGCCTTTGACAAATTTCTGCATAGTCGACAAATAAGTAAAATTTGATCACATGGCTTCAATGGCGAGCTTCCCAATTGGATACAGAATAGTTCTGAAGAAGGGTCACTGAACTTGAAATATTAAATCTGACTTCTCTCCACAGATGCTGCCAGACCTGCTGAGATTTTCCAGCAATTTCTGTTTTTGTATTTGGATAAAAGATTGGGTTGGCGGTAGGAGACAGAGGGTGGTGATGGAGGGTTGTTTTTCAGACTGGAGTCATACAATCAGCAGGTTTTCCGCAGGGATCGGTGCTGGGTTCACTTTTGTTAGACATTTAACTAAACAGTTTGGATGAGATTTTAGGAGGCATATTTAGTAAGTTTGCAAATGACACCAAATCATTGGTGGTATAGTGGACAGTGAAGAAGGTTATCTAAGATTACGAAAGGATCTTAATCAACGTGGTGCCACTGTTTAAGAAGGGCAGTAAAGACAAGCCAGGGAACTATAGACCGGTGAGCCTGACCTCGGTGGTGGGCAAGTTGTTGGAGGGAATCCTGAGGGACAGGATGTACATGTATTTGGAAAGGCAAGGACTGATTCGGGATAGTCAACATGGCTTTGTGCGTGGGAAATCATGTCTCACAAACTTGATTGAGTTTTTTGAAGAAGTAAAAAAGAAGATTGATGAGGGCAGAGCAGTAGATGTGATCTATATGGACTTCAGTAAGGCGTTCGACAAGGTTCCCCATGGGAGACTGATTAGCAAGGTTAGAAATGATGGAATACAGGAAGAACTAGCCATTTGGATACAGAACAGGCTCAAACGTAGAAGACAGAGGGTGGTGATGGAGGGTTGTTTTTCAGGCTGGAGGCCTGTGACCAGTGGAGTGCCACAAGGATCGGTGCTGGGCCCTCAACATTTTGTCATTTACGTAAATGATTTGGATGCGTGCATAAGAGGTACAGTTAGTAAGTTTGCAGATGACACCAAAATTGGAGGTGTAGTGGACAGCGAAGAGGGTTACCTCAGATTACAACAGGATCTTGACCAGATGGGCCAATGGGCTGAGAAGTGGCAGATGGAGTTTAATTCAGATAAGTGCGAAGTGCTGCATTTTGGGGAAGCAAATCTTAGCAGGACTTATATAATTAATGGTAAGGTCCTAGGGAGTGTTGCTGAACAAAGAGACCTTGGAGTGCAGGTTCATAGCTCCTTCAAAGTGGAGTGGCAGGTAGATAGGATAGTGAAGAAGGCATTTGGTATGCTTTCCTTTATTGGTCAGAGTATTGAGTACAGGAGTTGGGAGGTCATGTTGCGGCTGTACAGGACATTGGTTAGGCCACTGTTGGAGTATTGCGTGCAATTCTGGTCTCCTTCCTATCGGAAAGATGTTGTGAAACTTGAAAGGGTTCAGAAAAGATTTACAAGGATGTTGCCAGGGTTGGAGGATCTGAGCTAGAGGGAGAGGCTGAACAGGCTGTTTTCCCTGGAGCGTCGGAGGCTGACGGGTGACCTTATAGAGGTTTACAAAATTATGAGGGGCATGGATAGGATAAGTAGACAAAGTCTTTTCCCTAGGGTCGGGTGTCTAGAACTAGAGGGCATAGGTTTAGGGTGAGAGGGGAAAGATATAAAAGAGACCTAAGGGGCAACTTTTTCACGCAGAGAGTAGTACGTGTATGGAACGAGCTGCCAGAGGATGTGGTGGAGACTGGTACAATTGCAACATTTAAGAGGCATTTGGATGGGTATATGAATAGGAAGGGTTTGGAGGGATATGGGCCGGCTGCTGGCAGGTGGAACCAAATTGGGTTGGGATATCTTGTCGGCGTGAACAGATTGGACCGAAGGCTCTGTTTCTATGCTGTACATCTCTATGACTCTATGACTCCAATTAGGTCAATGGGCTGAGGAGTAGCAGACAGAGTTTAATGTGGATAACTGCAAGGTAGGACTTATACAATTAATAGTAGGGCCCTGGGTAGTGTTGTCAAACAGAGACCTAGTGTTTTGGTAGATAATTCTTTGAAGTTTGTGTCAAGTGTAGATAGGGTGGTTAAGAAAGCACTTATCACGTTTCCCTCCATTGCTCAGACCATTGAGTATTGGAGTTGAAATGCCATGTTGAGGTTACAAGGATGTTAGTGAGGCCACTTTGGGAGTACTGTGTACAGTTCTAGTTGCCCTGCTTTAGGAAGGATATTATTAAATTGGAGAGGGTTCAGAAAATATTTATGAGGACATTGTCAGAACTGGAGGGTTTGATTTATAAGGAGAGGCTGGATAGGATGGGACTTTCTTCACTGGAGCATAGAAGGTTGAGGGGTGACATAATAGAGGTTTATAAAATCATAAGGGGATAGATAAGGAGAATAGCAAAGGTCTTTTCCCCTAGGGTGGGCGAGTTCAAAACTAAGGAGCATATTTTTTGGTATGTACAATGAGCTGCAAGAGGGAGCAGCAGATGCAGGTACTGTTGCAACATTTAAAAGACATTTGGATAGGTACAAGAGTAGGAAAGGTTTAGAGGTATATGGGCCAAATACAGGCAAGTGGGGCTAGTTTTGGTTTGAGAAACTTAGTTGGGGCATGATTAAGATGGACCAAAGGGTCTGTTTCCATGTTGTATGACTGTATGACCCAGAATTACTGTCCTTCAGACACGTTCAATATTAGATATTCTCAAGAATTAGCAAAGTACTTTTGACAGGATGAGCAAATTGATTTGATTTGATTTTTTGTTGCCACATGCACAGAGATACAGCAAAAACTATTGTTTTCTGTGCTAACCAGATAAATCATACCTTACATAAGTACATCAGGGTAGTAGAGCAGAATGTAAAACATTGTGTCGTAGATCCAGAAAAGGTGCTGAGAAAGAGCAACCCTCATATATGGAAGGTCCATTCAAACGTCTGATAACAGCAGGGAAGAAGCTGTTCTTGAACCTGTAGATACATGTTTTCAACCTTTTGTATCTTCTGCCTGAAGGAAGAGGGTGGAAGACAGTACAACTGGGGTGGGAGGGGTTATGTTGACTGCTTTCCTTAGGCAGTGGGAATTGTAATTAGAGGCAATGGAAGGACGGCTCATTTTCATGATATCGTGTTCCTCTGCCCAATCATCTTCAGCTGCTTCATCAGTGACCTTCATATTATCAGAACCCGTGATGTTCGTTGATTTCATAATGCTCAGTGAATCCTCTCATTTTGTAGCAGTCCCCGTCCAAATGTAGCAAGACCTGGACAACATTCTGGCTTGGGCAGTTGAGTGACAAGTAACATTTGTGTCACACAAGTGAAAAGCAATGACAGTTTCTAATATGAGATAATCTAACCATCTCCTCGTCACATTCAATAGCATTACCTCTCCTGAATTCCCCACTATCAATGTCCTGGGTGTTACCACTGACTAGAAACTGAAGTGGACTAGCCATATAAATAGTGTGGCTACAAGAATAGTTCAGAGTCTAATGATACTGCAGCGAATAACTCACTTCCTGACTTTGGATGTAGGTTTGTTTTTCATCGAGCGAACCTACAACCAGAACCTCAAACTGAGTTGCAAATCTTCTCAAAACTCACTGACCTCCTCACTCTCCAAAGCCTGTCCGTCATCTACAAAGTACGAGCCAGGAGTGTGATGGAATATTTTCTACTCACCTGGATGGATGCAGCTCCAACAACACAAAAGAAATTCACACCATCCAGAAGAAATGCAACCTGTTTTATTCGCAACCCATCCACAACTTTCAATGTTCACTCACTCCACTACCAATGCACAGTGTCTACCATCACAAGGTGCACTGCAGAAATTCACCAAGGTGTCCTCTACAGTGTGTCAAGGGCAGCAGATGAATGGCAATAATACCACATGAAAGTTCCCCTCCAAGCCATGTACCCTCCTGACTTCCCATTATAATACCGTTCCTTCACTGTAACTAAGTCATAGTTCGAGAACTCCCTCGAGAGTGTGATGCTGGAAAAGCACAGCAGGTCAGGCAGCATCTGAGGAGCAAGAGAATCGACGTTTCTGGCATAAGCCCTTCATCAGGAACTCCCTGCCTGCCTAACAGCACATTGGGTATGGCTACACCCCCAATGACTGCAGCAGTTCAGGACGGCCGCTAACAACCACCACCTCCTGAGCAATTAAAGGTGAACAGTAAATGCCAGCCCAAATCCTGTGACAGAATAAAAAAGAAACAAGGTTCCCAATACATCTGTTGTCATCCATTCTGCCATGGCATGTCCAAATTTATTCACTGTGACTGAATTTAATGCAAGATGTTCCATTATTGACTCTGACCTGCCCCTTACAATGGGAAAGACCATGTGAAACAGGGAGGGGACGTCTTGGTCTTTGGGAAGGCTGGCATATAACTCAATTCTCCATAATGTGTCCCTGGGTCATGTCTGATCAGCTACATGCAGAAACTAGGTAAAAACTCCCCCTCCCACTCTGCCGAGGATATGGAGGTGCTGGGCCTCCTTCACCGCTGCTCCCTCACCACCAGACGCCTGGAAGAAGAAAGCCTCATCTTCTGCCTCGGAACACTTCAACCCCAGGTCATCAATGTGGACTTCAACAGCTTCCTCATTTCCCCTTCCCCCACCTCATCCTAGTTTCTAACCTCCAGCTCAACACTGTCTCCTTGACTTGTCCAGACTTGTCCGACCTGCCTAGCTCCTTTTCCACCTATCCACTCCACCCTCTCCTCCCTGACCTATCACCTTCATCTCCTCCCCCACTACCTATTGTACTCTATGCTACTCTCTCCCCACCCCCACCCTCCTCTAGCTTATCTCTCCATGCTTCAGGCTCTCTGCCTTTATTCCTGATGAAGGGTTTTTGCCCGAAACGTCGATTTTGCCTGTCCTCGGATTTTGCCTGTCCCTGGTTGCTGCCTGAACTGCTGTGCTCTTCCAGCACCACTAATCCAGAATCTGGTTTCCAGCATCTGCAGTCATTGTTTATACCTCGTTGATTTTAACCCTACTGCGAATCCTCTTGCAAGGATGCCTGCCTTGAAGAAGTTTTCCTCCTCTCTCTACAAGAATCTCAGGGAGTCCCTCTCCCACTGCAACTCCCAGGTCATTTCCTCTGCCCTGAAGTTCTTCAACCATGTCCTGAAACAAACCCGCTACCACAGCCACATTTGCTTCCTCAGTGCCTGCCTTCGTAACCAACTCATCCCACATGGACTCCGGACCACCTTTAAACCAGCAGAGTTCGGACCCGAACAGGACAAACAGTACAGACTACAGATTCAAAGACACCAGCAACAGTTCTCCTTCAAGATCCTCCGCTCCACGCTTGCAGCAATGCGCCGGCACCTAACCTCTCTACAGTCTGCCCTGCCTCAGCTGAGGGCCACACTCTCTCAGAATTGCAAAGGACCCACTCTGTACTACATCCTCAGGAGAATCCATACTCTCAACAAACAGTATTTCAACTCCATCTCAAACATCAAAAACTGTAAGTACAACAAACTTTTATCTACCCACCTCCATAACTAGCGCTCCTCAAACATTCCAGAAGATTCCCCTGGCCTCGGAAACACCATTAGCCATGCGGCTGATGCAGCTACCACCCCCACGCTGATTGATGATGTCACTTCCGCCCCCATTCATGGCCACTCCCACAGCCACTTCCGCCCCCTCACATCATCGCTGATGCCACAAGCTCAGTGACTTCCACCACCCCTACTGCCGTGTCTGCCACCACTTCCACCCCCACCAGCGCCACTCACCTGCATTCTGCTGATACGCCCCCCACAGACCCCACTGTCACTATCCCCACCCCCCAGAACCCCGAGGGGAACACTACCCCTGCTCATGACTCTACCCCCATTTCCCCCACCATCACACCCACTCCAGGTACTGGCTCCGACCCCACTCCCAGCTCCACACCCACACCAGCTCCCAGCTCTGCCGAGTTTTCACCATCCCTCCAGACCTCCCCCTCACTGAGGACGAACGATCAGTCCTCAGCAAAGGACTCACCTTCGTCCCCCTCCGTCCACGCATCAATGAATTTAATACACGCCGTGACATCGAACACTTCTTCTGTCGCCTTCGCCTCCGAGCTTACTTTCACAACCAGGACTCCCACCCACCTTCCGAGGACCCCTTCACCCACCTCCAACACACTGCATCCACCTGGACACCCCGCGCTGGCCTAATACCTGCCCTCGACCTCTTCATTTCCAACTGCCGCCGGGACATTAACCGCCTCAACCTGTCGACCCCCCTCCCCCACTCCAACCTCTCACCCTCACAACGCGCAGCCCTCCAATCCCTCTGCTCCAATTCCAACCTCACCATCAAGCCAGCGGATAAAGGGGGCGCAGTGGTAGTCTGGCGTACTGACCTCTACAACGCTGAAGCCAAACGCCAACTCGAGGACACCTCTTCCTACTGCCTCCTTGACCATGACCCCACTCCCCATCACCAAACCATCTTTTCCCGACCATACAGAACCTCATCACCTCAGGAGATCTCCCATCCACAGCTTCCAACCTCATAGTCGGGGAACCCCGCACTGCCCGGTTCTACCTCCTTCCCAAGATCCACAAGCCTGACCACCCTGGCTGACTCATTGTCTCAGCATGCTCCTGCCCCACTGAACTCATCTCTACCTACCTCGACACTGTCCTATCCCCTCTAGTCCAGGAACTTCCCACATATGTTCGAGACACCACCCACGCCCTCCACCTCCTCCAAGACATCCGTTTCCCCGCGCCCCAACGCCTCATCTTCACCATGGATATCCAATCCCTCTACACCTCCATCCGCCATGACCAGGGCCTCCAAGCCCTCCGTTTTTTCCTCTCCAGACATTCTCAACAGTACCCTTCCACCGACACTCTCATTCGTTTGGCCGAACTGGTCCTCACCCTTAACAATTTCTCCTTTGAATCCTCCCACTTCCTCCAGACCAAAGGGGTAGCCATGGGCACACGTATGGGCCCCAGCTATGCCTGTCTCTTTGTTGGCTACATAGAACAGTTGATCTTCCGTAATTACACCGGCACCACTCCCCACCTCTTCCTCCGCTACATTGATGACTGCATTGGTGCCACCTCGTGCTCCTGCGAGGAGGTTGAGCAATTCATCAACTTCACCAACACATTCCACCCTGACCTTAAATTTACCTGGACCATCTCTGACACCTCCCTCCCCTTCCTGGACTTCTCCATCTCCATCAGTGACGACCGACTTGGCACTGACATTTTCTACAAACCCACCGACTCCCACAGCTACCTGGATTACACCTCTTCCCACCCTACCTCCTGCAAAAATGCCATCCCGTATTCCCAATTCCTCCGCCTCCGCCGTATCTGCTCCCAGGAGGAGCAGTTCCACCATAGAACACACCAGATGGCCTCCTTCTTTAGAGACCACAATTTCCCTTCCCACGTGGTTAAAGATGCCCTCCAACGCATCTCGTCCACATCCCGCACCTCCGCCCTCAGACCCAACCCCTCCAACCGCAACAAGGACAGAACGTCCCTGGTGCTCACCTTCTACCCTAACAACCTTCGCATAAACCAAATCATCCGCCAACATTTCCGCCACCTCCAAACAGACCCCACCACCAGGGATATATTTCCCTCCCCACCCCTCTCTGCCTTCCGCAAAGACCGCTCCCTCCGTGACTACCTGGTCAGGTCCACGCCCCCCTACGACCCACCCTCCCATCCTGGCACTTTCCCCTGCCACCGCAGGAACTGTAAAACCTGTGCCCACACCTCCTCCCTCACCTCCATCCAAGGCCCTAAAGGAGCCTTCCACATCCATCAAAGTTTTACCTGCACATCCACTAATATCATTTATTGTATCTGTTGCTCCCGATGCGGTCTCCTCTACATCAGGGAGACTGGGCGCCTTCTAGCAGAGCGCTTCAGGGAACATCTCCGAGACACCCGCACCAATCAACCAAACCGCCCCATGGCCCAACATTTCAACTCCCCCTCCCACTCTGCCGAGGATATGGAGGTGCTGGGCCTCCTCCACCGCCGTTCCCTCACCACAAGACGCATGGAAGAAGAACGCTTCATCTTCTGCCTCGGAACACTTCAACCCCAGGGCATCAATGTGGACTTCAACAGCTTCCTCATTTCCCCTTCCCCCACCTCATCCTAGTTTCTAACCTCCAGCTCAACACTGTCTCCTTGACTTGTCTGGAATTGTCCGACCTGCCTAGCTCCTTTTCCACCTATCCACTCCACCCTCTCCTCCCTGACCTATCACCTTCATCTCCTCCCCCACTGACCTATTGTACTCTATGCTACTCTCTTCCCACCCCCACCCTCCTCTAGTTTATCTCTCCATGCTTCAGGCTCTCTGCCTTTATTCCTGATGAAGGGCTTTTGCCCGAAACGTCGATTTTGCCTGTCCTCGGATTTTGCCTGTCCTCGGATGCTGCCTGAACTGCTGTGCTCTTCCAGCACCACTAATCCAGAATACATGCAGAAACTGATGACTCCTGTCATCAGTTGAGGGGCTGGTAGTGTGAAAACAAGCTTGTCTTGGCAATGTTGCCATGGGAAAAAGCCAAGGGCAGCGTCAGAGAATTCAGAAATGCCATTGAAAAGTGTGGGGAAGCAACCCTTTTGATTGAAGGAGCTATCTAATTGAAAGCCAAGACCAGGGTGTTTAACAAGTAATTGTTCAGGGAAAATGGATAAGAGGCCTCTCGAGAAAGCTCTCACTCCTATGACAAATTCCAGTCCTGTCCTGAGGCTTACTGCCATCTTCTTTACCTGCCAACTAGGTAGGAGGTCAGAACCATTGTGTTCAATCTCATTTCACCCTTTTTTGAATACAATCTGACTTGACCACACAAGAAAATCCCTCCTATCGAATACCTGAATAGAGGCCAGATGGAAAAGGAAGAATAAAAGTGGGCAACTATTAAAATAGAATGGCTAAAATGAAGCCTTAGTGCCCTACTGGCTACTCATTTTATTGTTTCGCCTGTAAGATGATAATTAATAGTAAAGTAATAGTAAACTAGCCAGGTTCTCTAAGTGATAGTGCTACTAGTTGCTATCAAATTTTCCATAAAGGATTCACTCACTGCTGACTGGTGTCCTTTCCATCTGAGGGAGATCAAATAAAGAACAAAAGTTGCCTACATATTTTTCTCAGTATAAAATTCTTCTAAGCAGACCATTAGGAAGGTTAATCAAAAATAACCAATTTACAGGAATAAATAGTCAAGGTGAGAAGAAGATTGTGTTTATCACAGATTTAGGGCAAATCTCTACAGCAGCAAAATTGCAGAAATTAAGCTTAAATGATTTCCTAGCTGTGCAGTTTAAGAACAAAGATTTACAAAGCTGGTCTGCGATACTCTACCATAGCAATTTTAGTTCATTTCTAATCAACCTGTTCACACCTCTGGAGCAGGTGGGAATTGAACTTGAGACTCCTAGTTCTGAGGTAGGGATGCTACCACTATATCACAAGAGCCCTCAAATTCATAGAGATTTTATGCTGCTATGGCAGATCTTTACAATCCCCTTCTTTGTCCCATTCGAAAAGGAAAATTCAACCAATTGCAAAACATCTCAAGCTTCTTCAGTCACCTTTCCAATTCCTTCAGCATTTCATTCCACTAAAAGTATCAACAAAAATAGACCGGTGATATCACTTCTTTTGTTCAGGCCTTTTGATCCAAGGTGTATTCTGCATTGCATCACTGCTCCTCTCCGGACCCACTAACGCTGCTCCTTCCCATTCCTAAGTCCCAGCTCAGCTCAGCTCAACCTCCTTCACGTTCTCTAACAGTGTGCCACACAGGTGTCTGACCTCAGACTAAGCACAACTAACACCAGTTTATTTGAGTCAATTTGATGGCGTCAGCAGATTTAACTTTCAAAAGGGAATTTGATATACATAGAGCCAAAGAGGCGTACAGCGCAGAGACAGACCCTTCAGTCCAACCCGTCCATGCCGCCCAGACATCCCAACTCAATCTAGTCCCACCTGCCCGCAGCCGGCCCATATCCCTCCAAGCCCTTCCTATTCATGTACCCATCCAGATGCCTTTTAAATGTTGCAATTGTACTAGCCTCCACCACTTCCTCTGGCAGCTTATTCCATACCCGTACCACCCTCTGCATGAAAAGGTTGCCCCTTAGGTCTCTTTTTATCTTTCACCTTAAACCTATGCCCTCTAGTTCTGTATTCTCCCACCCCAGGGAAAAGACCTTGTCTATTTATCCTATCCATGCCCCTCATGATTTTATAAACCTCCATAATGTCACCCCTCAGCCTCTGACACTCCAGGGAAAACAGCCCCAGCCTATTCAACCTCTCCCAATAGCTCAAATCCTCCAACCCTGGCAACATCCGTGTAAGTCTTTTCTGAACCCTTTCAAGTTTCACAACATCATTCTGCTAGGAAGCAGACAAGAATTGCATGCAATATTCCAAACGTGGCCTAACCAATGTCCTGTACAGCTGCAACATGACCTCCTCCTGTACTCAATACTCTGACCAATAAAGGAAGGCGTACCAAATGCCTTCTTCACTATCCTTGAAAATAGAGTCGCTGGTAGATAGGAGCTATGAACCTGCACTCCAAGGTGTCTTTGTTCAGCAACACTCCCTAGGATCTTACCATTAAGTGTCTAAGTCCTGCTAAGATTTGCTTTCCCAAAATGCAGCACCTCACATTTAGCTAAATTAAACTCCACCTGCCAATCCTCGGCCCGTTGGCCCATCTGATCAAGATTCAAGCCATTTATCACTTGAAAATATATCAACTTGACAGTCATTGGTCAAAACCCTGCAACTCCATGTCGTACAGCACTGTATCAACACCAAGTGGACTGCAGCAGTTCAAGAAAGCACGACTCTCTACAACCTTCATGGGTAATTAGAGATCGACAATAAATGCTAGCCGAGCCAGTACCAGTACATCCCGTGAATAAATAAATAGATATTGACTGATCTATAAAAATATCTTGTACGTGTTCCACAAACTCATTCTTCACATTTTCACAGCAAGTGACCCACTTACATATCTCTTCTGTGCTTGATGTTCATGAGTTTCCTTAATCCATTATGGTTTACAATTTGTCTTGGAGCTTCAATGGTCTCCACCACCAGATTGTTAACTATCATGCAAATGTTAGCTGCCACCTCGTTTGATGGTGAAGAGGAACTGCTTTCCTCTGACAACTTTTGCAGGAGAGGCCCAATGATCTTGATTGCAATATCTTCCTTGCTCAGGAATGGCAAAAAATATATGGCTATGAGGAAAGACCAAAGGAGTGGAACTGACAAGATGGTTGATTCATAGTTCTTGTAATATGGAACAAAATGCCTCCTTTAGTGCTGGATGTTTCTATGAAATCTTCATTCAGTTTTTATGAGCTATGCATAGAAATATTGAATTATGTGATTTACATAGCATAATTAGGAGGCTCATCTATTCATAAGAGCACTTTAAACTGATATAACCTTTGTCAATGGCCAAACAAATCGATTATATCCTAATTACATCAGATTGTTTTTGAATACAAATGTAACTCAGCAAATTACATCCCATGAATAGTAATAATGTAACATTAGCTGAAAAAGAAGAGAAGTGACAACATTCAGAATTGCAACCTCCATGGATGTGACTCCCTGAAATTAAAATTATTTGAGAAATTATGAAAATGTGTTCATCATACAAAATGACTAATTAAAATGGAGGCAAAGTGCCAAAATGAAGACAAACAATGAAGAAAAAGAAAGAACGAGAATTTGCAGAGAATCATTTTGAATGTTTTTTCAGAGCAACAAGTTAGTTTGTGTTGATAACTTCCATATGATAATAATTGATCACAAATCTCGTGCTTTCCCCTTTTGATCTTAATGTTTAAAATGTTATCCTTGCACTGTTTTCTAATTGAGTTATCTCCATCCAGTGAAACCCTGGTCTATCCCTTTGTTACCTCTGGCTTTAACTATTGTAATACAATCTGACCAGCCTCTTTTCTTGTACCCTCCATCATCTCATGGTCCTACAAAACTCTTCTGCTCATATGCCAACTCATAGCAAATCCCATTCACCAGTTATTTCCTGTATTCACTAACCTACATTAGCTCCTAATCCATTAGCAACTTGGCTTAAAAGTCCTCATTCATGATTTCAGATCCCTTTAGCATGTCAACCCGACTGACTTGGGCAGGCTTTGGTCACCTGTCCTACCATTATCTTGCATGGGTTCGTGTCAAATCTTGTTGAGGATGCTTTCTGGTGGCCCCTAGAGACATTTTGCTGTATTCAAGGTGTCCCATTACTGTAAGCTATTATTGTGACCTAAATCAGTGGTCCAGTCATCTAAATGTATCGGTTTAAGTTGAGCAGAGTAGTTGGCCAATATTTTCCTCCTTATTTTCCTTAATGTAAGTAACAGAAAAACCTGAGGGATCATATTACTCTGGTCCTCAAACAGTTCAGTAGTTGGCACTTTCATTCCTGATCTCCTGCCAATCAGTAAATCCAAACCCAAATGATCCTTAGCCTGGGTCGATGTAAGCTTTACTTTTACCAGAGTAAAATTATTATCAGGATACTTCTGTTACACCAATTTCAACTTGAGCAAAGCATTTTTGAGCTCAGGATAAAGAGTAGTTTAATAGTATTGAGTACAGACCAAGCAAGTACAGTACAGACGTCTGATGCAAGTGGAGTCAAACGGTAATAATTAATTACCCAAGGTTTCAAGCACCTGGTTTCAGTTGTAAGTTTAAGGACAATATAAAAGATTTAATAGCAGAGCACTTGGAAAACAGTGACATGTTCAGACCGTCAGGAACGATTTAATAAAGGGAAACCATGCTTGACAAACGTACTTGAACTTTTCAAGGATGCGACTAGTAGAGTGCAAAAAAGGAAAACCAATGGATCTGATTAACTTGGATTTTCAGAAGGCTTTTGATAAGGCACCATATAAGAAATTAGCATGTAAAATTAAAGCGTATGGGATTGAGGATAATGTGCTAACATGGATACAGAACCAGTTGGCAACCAGGAAACAAAGAATAGGTCTATTTCCAAGTGGCAGCCAGTGTCTAGCAGAGTACCACAGGAGTCAGTGCTTGGACGCTAGCTATTCAGAATACATATGAACAATTTAGACAAAGGAACTGAACGTAATACCTTGAAGTTTACAGATGAAACAAGACTAATGGAATGGTAAACTGTGAAAGAGGATGCAGAGATACAGTGTATTTGTCAGGCAGCCCGCCTAAAATGGGAATCGATGCACCTATTGTGTGCTATATTTCTTCTGAAATGAGAGAGTGGCAGATATTAAGAGAGATGGAAGCGAATGGCTCAGTGTTACTTTGGGTGGATTTGGGAAGGTGCCTGAATGAATGAGTAAGCAACGTTGAGGGTACACAGGGTTATTGCTGCTGGGCTTTGGGTGGTAGAAGTGAGGGACGGAAGAGGTTGAAGACAATCGCGAGAGTGGTAGAGCATGAATTTTGTTGAGAGGTGGGCCCAGCAACAGAGAAAGAGATATGATGTGTCAGAGCGAAGATGGGAGCACTTATGCAAGAAAAGCAGAGAAGGTCATTGACCTTCTTCCTATGTTGCTGTGCATTCCCCCTGATGGCTGAGATTCCAGTGACCCAAATGGCAGCATTCAAGTAGGTTGGTATGTCTGGTGCCATGGCCTCCTCTGCTGGTCCTGAGAGGAGAGGACTCCCTGATTGTGTACCATCCATCCAACAGGACCTCTCAGTGCCTGTCTGCAAAATGGGGTGCCAGACATCTCTTGTCTGCCAGAGTTGGGGCAAGTGTTAAGAATCACGCAAGGCAGTTCTAGACTGACAGTGCTTGTCCGTATTGACAACAGGCTTTTAAAGATGACAATGGTGCCAGGGTTGGCAGTTAATTTCACAATATCCCAACAGTCGCAAGTTGTTCTGGGAACGCGCATGGTAAGATGGGGCTGGAATTGGATGGGGGTGTGATCACCATAGGGGCAGGGTAGGCACGTTTGGCAAGATACAGTGAGAAAACTCACTAGGCCTCACTGCAAAAATCCCTCCACAAAACTGACGCTTGGCAAAACAAATTCAGTCCTTTGTTTCTAAAGTGGATGGAACCATGTCCAACTATTAGTTTGGTTTGTACCTCTTATAATGGATCACTTGAGGGGAGAAGCAGGGCTGAATTTTACCAGAGATCAGCTAAGGGGCAATTTTGTTTTGCAGAGGATTTCTCTCCGTGAGCTCCAACAGGATTTTCCACACCATTCTCCAAAACTTGCTTCGTGAACTGTGCACCGCACCGCACCGCACCTCACCTCACCTCACCAGTGCCCTGCTATTGTCTTTTGCCAGAGTGGAAGTACTCACCACTGGAAGGACCTTGCAGGATTCCTGGCACCATTGCTAAACCCCAGCCGTGCAGCAGATCAAGCAGTGCCCAACAGGGGAACTGACCAACACCATCCACATTAGCAAAAGGAAAGGCTTCTGGGGGCACATAGGTAGCATAGCTGATTTCATTGCAAACACAAGCTCATATTTGAAAATGTTTAAGAACAAGTTACCAGGTAAAAACAAGAAATGCTGGAGATCAGATGACTCTCCATCTGCTGTGATCGCCAGCATTTGTTGTTTTTAGTGCAGATTCCAGCATCTGCAGTAATGTGTTCCTACATCTTGGTTCCACGTTACCTGTTCTTAGTGTCGTCTCATCTTACAACCCTATCTAAAAGTATGCGACCCTTTTCACAATGCTCAGTGCAGCCAAAGATCTCTCTTTGCTCAATGTGGGACCATCACAAACTGGAAAAAACTTCAAACGGTTAAAACTGTTCATTTTTATTCAGCAGCAACCCTCTGATTCACGTTTATTCCAGTTTTCCAGGGTTCGTTGATGCCACACTCGATTAAGTTGGGCATGATGTCAGGAGCTATCACCCTTACCTCACCTCTGGAATTCAGTTCGTTTGTCCATGTTTGAACCGAGGCTGTCATGAGGTCATGAACTGACTGGCCCTGATGGAACTCAAACTGGGCTTCAGTAAACACTGTAGGGTATGTGTCCTGCTGGTGAGGAGAGACTTGTATGTGTCTGCTGCCAGCTCTGTGGATAAAGGCAGCAGGCAGATGCTTCCCATGTAGTGTGCTCTGAAGTGTTGGTATTTGGTGTCCAAGACGGAGAGCTGGAAAAGCATGTCACAAGCTGAACCAGGTACCTGCTTGTTGCTATTTCGTTTCTCTCTGATGGGAGGGAGAATGGGAATCTGTCAATGAGGCAAAATGAGGTACTAATGGCATGGTAATGGATGCAAATGGGCTTCTTGTCGCTTAGCAGCGAGATTCTTGTCTCGCTATTCAAAATTTAGTTTTTGAATCGAACATGTTTAGTGTTGAGAATCTCACTTTTGCTGATCTCAGCACATTTTCCCAAATGGCTCAATATTGCCCATGTCATTCAGATTCAGTTTTTGAGCTTTGAGAGAGTGTGGTGAGGGGTTGTCTAGAATGGTGTTTACATGCATTTAAATGAGACTTTAAAAAATAAAAATCCTTGAGGTGAATAGTTCAGTGTTGTAGAAGATAAAGAATGGAAGAGAGAACTAAATTGGGTTGTTGCCCAGCAATAAGATGCACTACCATGTAGGGAGATAGGGACAAAACAAGTTTCCTTTTGGAAAGAAAGGTAGGTTTCATTTAGAGCAGATCATTCACAGAGAAAAGGTCGGCAGCTAAACCAGTGCAGTCAGGGCAGAAGAAAAAGAAGCTGTGAGTGGCTTAGAGGTTACTGAGAGAAAAGTACAAGAAAAGAAGGTTTTAAAGTGCTCCAGAGAGGTAGACATCCAAGAATCCATGTGTTTCAGAAACATCTACTCAGGAGTGAGTAAGTTGTTTCAGCAGTGGGCGGCACGGTGGCAGTGGGCGGCACGGTGGCACAGTGGTTAGCACTGCTGCCTCACAGCGCCAGAGACCCGGGTTCAATTCCCGCCTCAGGCGACTGACTGTGTGGAGTTTGCACGTTCTCCCCGTGTCTGCGTGGGTTTCCTCCGGGTGCTCCGGTTTCCTCCCACAGTCCAAAGATGTGCAGGTCAGGTGAATTGGCCATGCTAAATTGCCCGTAGTGTTAGGTAAGGGGTAAATGTAGGGGTATGGGTGGGTTTCGCTTCGGCGGGTCGGTGTGGACTTGTTGGGCCGAAGGGCCTGTTTCCACACTGTAATCTAATCTAATCTAATCTCCAGTTTGTTTAAGAGCAGCACGGTGGCTCAGTAGTTAGCACTGCAGCCTCACAGTGTCAGGGACCTGGGTTCAATCCCAGCATCGGGAGGCTGTTTGTGAGGGGTTTGTGCATTCTCCCCATGTCTGTGTGGATTTCCTCTGGGTGCTCCAGTTTCCTTCCACAATCCAATGATGTACAGGTTAGGTGGATTGACCATGATAAATTGCCCATAGTGTAGGTTATTAGTCAGGGGTAAATGTAGGAGAATGGGTCAGCGTGTGATACTCTTCCCAGGGTCAGTGTGGACCTGTTGGACTGAAGGGCCTGTTTCCACACTGTAGGGATTCTAATTCTAAAAAATTCTAATATGAGAAAACATTTACTGAAGAAGAAAGCATGAAGTGAATGCAGATGTTTGCTGGTCAGAAATCAAGTGCAGCCTTGCCCATCAAAAGTGGAAACAGGGTGAGACTTCACTGAGGTTTGAGTACCTGTAAGGTTATTGTTGAGGGTAAACGGGTTGGATCTTTGGGCAGGACCTTCCCAGCCCTTCAATGACTTGAGGCATGGTGAGAAACTTGGAAAAATGGTGTAAGCTGTCCAACATGGCCCTTCTTGATGTTGAAACCAAAATGTCGCATATTTCAACCAAGTCCTGGACATCGAAATGAGATTCTCAGTAGTGAGCAATATGAAGCTGATTCAGAGGAATGATCAATAATTATCATCCTCATTATCATTTAATTTCACCTTATTGATATGCAATGTCTCATTGGCTGGACAGAAACCAGACCCAGAATTTCCAACTTGAAAGTCTGAGGGGTATTGGCAACTCTAGCTTCCCGCTTACTCCTCTGGATCTCTATCTTGGACACCCAATACCAATGTCTCAGGGCGCACCCCAAGGGAAGTGGCTATTCACAGACTGCACCATCTGTCATATACCAGTCTTATGCCATCTTCACTGCACATCTCTGATCTCCTTACAGTACACTTCAGCAGTCCATGGCTGCACTTTTGAGTGTATCAGTACCTTTCTTTGCTGTTGCAAGGACACAATGCAGGCACCCAGCTCCCAAACTGGGCCAGGTTGCATCTCAAGGCTGCTTGCTCGCCCTCTTCGAACTCATTTCCTTTTGCCTACTTACAGCATCCCTGCCTTGCCTTTCTGTACTTCATGTCAAATCAGCCAAATCTTAAAGGATCACAGTACTGCTATATGGCCTTGCTGTTTAGCACAGACACAAGATTGTCACGGTTGTCAGCGGTTACCAGTCAAAGGAGTAGAAATGTTACTGTATACACCGTGTTATGTCAGTGTTATACTGCGCACTTGCTGCTTACTGACCAAAGGCATTGCATCTAGAGTCATAGAGATGCACAGCATGGAAACAGGCCCTTTGGTCCAACCTGTCCATGCTGACCAGATATCTCAATCCAATCTAGTCCCACCTGCTAGGACCCGGCCCATATCCCTCCAAACCCTTCCTACTTATATACCCATCCAAATGACTCTTAAATGTTGGAATTGTACCAGCCTCCACCACTTCCTCTGGCAGCTCATTCCATACACGTACCACCCTCTGCATAAAACAGTTGCCCCGTAGGTCTCTTTTATATCTTTTCCCTCTCACCCTAAACCTATGCCCTCTAGTTCTGGACTCCACAACCCCAGGGAAAAGACTTTGTCTATTTACCTTATCCATGCCCCTCATAATATTGTAAACCTCTATAAAGTCACTCCTCAGCCTCCGACGCTTCAGGGAAACAGCCCCAGCCTGTTCAGCCTGTCCCTATAGCTCAAATCGTCCAACCCTGGCAACATTCTTGTAAATCTTTTCTGAACCCTTCACGTTTCACAACATCTTTCCGATAGGAAGGAGACCAGAATTGCATGCAATATTCCAACAGTGGCCTAACCAATGTCCTGTACAGCCGCAACATGACCTCCCAATTCCAGTACTCAATATTCTGACCAATAAAGGAAAGCATACCAAATGCTTTCTTCATTATCCTATCTACCTGTGACTCCACTTTGAAGGAGCTATGAACCTGCACTCCAAGGTCTCTTTGTTCAGCAACACTCCCTAGGACCTTACCATTAAGTGTATAAGTCCTGCTAAGATTTGCTTTCCCAATCGGAGCACCTCGTATTTATCTGAATTAAACTCCATCTGCCACTTCTCAGCCCATTGGCCCATCTGGTCAAGATCCTGTTGTAATCTGAGGTAACCCTCTTCGCTGTCCACTACACCTCCAATTTTGGTGTCATCTGCAAACTTACTAACTGTACCTTTTATGCTCGCATCCAAATCATTTATGTAAATGACAAAAAGTAGAGCACCGAACCTTGTGGCACTCCACTGGTCACAGGCCTCTAGTCTGAAAAACAACCCTCCACCACCACCCTCTGTCTTCTACGTTTGAGCCAGTTCTGTATCCAAATAGGAGAAAGTGAGGACTGCAGATGCTGGGGATCAGAGCTGAAAAATGTGTTGCTGGAAAAGCGCAGCAGGTCAGGCAGCATCCAAGGAGCAGGAGAATCGACGTTTCGGGCATAGGTAGGTGTGCCAAGCAGGCTAAGGTAAAAGGTAGGGAGGAGGGACTTGGGGGAGGGGTGTTGGGAATGCCATAGGTGGAAGGAGGTTAAGGTGTGGGTGATAGGCCGGAGAGGGGGTGGGGGCGGAGAGGTCGAGGAGAAGATTGCAGGTCAAGAAGGCGGTGCTGAGTCCGAGGGTTGGGACTGAGATAAGGTGGGGGGAGGGGAAACGAGGAAGCTGGAGAAATCTGCATTCATCCCTTGTGGTTGGAGGGTTCCTAGGAGGAAGATGCGCTCTTCCTCCAGGCGTCATGTTGCCATGGTCTGGCGATGGAGGAGGCCAAGGATCTGCATGTCCTTGGCAGAGTGGGAGGGGAGTTAAAGTGTTCAGCCACGGGGTGGTTGGGTTGGTTGGTGTGTTTGTCCAAAAAGCTACTTCTCCCTGTATTCCATGAGAACTAACTTTGCTAATCAGTCTCCCATGGGGAACCTTGTCGAACGCCTTACTGAAGTCCATATAGATCACATCTATCTCTCTGCCCTCATCAATCCTCTTTGTTACTTTCTCAAAAAACTCAATCAAGTTTGTGAGACATGATTTCCCATGCTCAAAACCATGTTGACTATCCCAAATCAGTCCTTGCCTTTCCAAATACATGTACATCCTGTCCCTCAGGATTCCCCCCAAAAACTTGCCCACCACTGAGGTCAGGCTCCTTGGTCTATAGTTCCCTGGCTTGTCCTTACCACCCTTCTTAAACAGTGGCACCACGTTAGCCAACCTCCAGTCTTCCGACACCTCACCTGTGACTATTGATGATACAAATATCTCAGCAAGAGGCCCAGCAATCACTTCTCTAGCTTCCCACAGAGTTCTAGGGTACACCTGATCAGGTCCTGGGGACTTATCCACTTTTGTGGGTTTCAAGACATCCAACACTGCCTCCTCTGTAATCTGGACATTTTGCAAGATGTCACCACCTATTTCCCTACAGTGTATATCTACTGCAAGCAAGCAGCATATCTTGAACTCTAAGAGAGGATGTCCTCAAGCAAGTCCAGGGAGACATCCTTCAGTCAGGGGATCCCAGCACAGCAAGCCTCTGATATCGGTCTAGGGATTTGGGCATGGTATCTCAGCAGCTTGGGGTGGTCAGGCTCAAGAGTTCCACACTTCTGCATTCTGTGGTGTGCGTCATGATCAGCTCTGTAGGTCCAGTGCAATAAGTCCAGGAATGGCAGGAAATTAGTCCAGGAGCTGTACAGCAATCAGTCAGGGGTCTGGTCGCTCAACGTTCAGGCATATCCTGCTAAGTCGCTCAGAGGTTGGCCGTAATCGGTCTTGGGAGTGCTACCACTAAAGGTTGGGGAAGGGTTGCATGTTATCAGGGGCCATTACAGCAGGAGGAAGGCGGAGGGACTCAATTGTGAGGATTGGAGGCTGCCATGCAGAGGGGATTGCTATAGTGAAAAGTGGGACAACTCAATATAAAAAGGTTGGTGAAGTGACAGAGCATGGGAGGGAAAGTGATATTGTGATCATTGCCAGCAGAACCCTGCCTTGGATGGAAGCTGAGCATGAAACTCACTCTGTGAGTAACAGCTGCTGGTTTCTTCCGTCTTGCTCAAGGAAGCTGAAAAATGGCTGCAACCACACCTGGAGTGGCTGGGGTAAGCGCTTCCTTCTGTGAGGCAGGGGGGATGTCAGTTACAAGCAATGAGAGGCCCTTCTGGCATTGCACCGACATCTATACAGTACCAGTGACAGATTCCTACAAAACAGCATTAAAGTACGGTGTGCAGTCTCAATCTTTACCCCAAGAGTAAGACCCGTGATCATATCATGCAAGACAACAAGTGAATCTCACTAATAATTGTGAGTCAACTGCAATGTTTATCTACTGAGAATGATCAGGTCTCGTTTCCAAAGTGACAATTGCCCACCTTTCACCCACTGACAGCCAAAGTTACAGGAGTTGCTCTCTTCACACTTTGGACCATCAAACATCATGTAGCATGCAGGATGACTCAGCGTTGTACCTTGCGTGGTGTAGTTGCAGCTAGGTAGACACTCACACACACTATTAATGGTGAAAAGTGAACATATATTTGTGAAATTTGTGAAAACTTATTGACAATGATGTGTCTTTCACTCCCACTATTTTTCAATGCAGTCCCAGGTTCCACACTGGAGTGGATGGAGCTGACCCAATTGTGGAGTCCATTAGCCTTCAAGGTTTGGTCAGGTGACCCGGGGGATATTTCTGTCTATTGCATGTCCTGCTCAAAGGAAGGAACACTCTCCTCGGTATAAATGCCCACGGGGCTGAGAGTGACGGCCAGTGTGGAGGTAGAAGGTCCAGCCACCTGTGGAGTGTCCTGAGAGGAGACTTCCAGGGCGGGAGGAGATGGATGTTTTGGTTTTCCTTTGGCTGGGAGTCTCCTGGCACCCTCCTATCTCCTTGTGAGGAAGGGGCTCCTGATGTGAGCTCAAGGTCTCTTATACACCGGTCATCTCGTTGTTGATGAAGAGCACCAATGCTTAAATCAATGCCGTGCGTTTCTGTGTGAATATTCAGCAGATTCTGGGACTGTCGGAGGTGGGTGTCCATGATAGGCACCAGACTGTCCATGGTGGTAGCCAGATGCTTGCATACAAAGGCAGCAAAGATCCCAACAGCATCGGTGCAGTCCTGCAACCTTTACATCAATTTATTCAGTGCCTCAAACTAATCTGCCGGTGTATTTCATACCTAGTAAGATTCTGTTATTTCTGATATTTGTGTTGACTTTCAGATAATTCTTACATAGTGCACAAGTTGCTTTCCTTTCCTTTGTGTGTAATAAACTTTGATATACATTTATTAAAAGTATATTGGCAGGCTCTTGTTCAATGACTCACCACCATGGTTCACAAATAGCAAACAAAGTGAAAGATCTTTCAAGTCAGGATTCACTCTGGGGTCTGACTTGTCCTTATTACCAATCAGCTGGGATCACAACACATTGGTTAGACCACTTTTGGTCTAAAAGGGTTCAGAAAAGATTTACAAGGATGTTGCCAGGATTGGAGGGTTTGAATTAGAGGGCGAGGTTGAATAGGCTGGAGCATTTCCCTGGCTGTTTTCCCTGAAGCGCCGGGGGCTGAGGGGTGACTTGATAGAAGTTTATAAAATCAAGAGGAGCGTGGATAGGGTGAATAATCAAGGTCTTTTCTCCAGGATAGAGGAATCCAAACAAGAAGGCATAAGTTTAAGATGATTTAACAAGGATCTAGGGGTCAACATTTTCATGCAGAGGGTGATCTGCGTATGGCATAAACTGCCAGAGGAAGTGATGGAGGCTGGTGCAATTACACCATTTAAAAGGCATCTGGATGGGTATATGAATAGGAAGGGTTTAGAGGGATATGGGTCAAATGCTGGGAAATGGGATTAGATTAATTTAGGATATCTGGTCGGCATGGACAAATTGAACTGAAGGGTCTGTTTCCGTGTTGCACATTTCTATGGCTCTAAGTGACACTAGGTAAATTGCTCCTTTGAAAGATAATGCAGACACAACAGGTTGACCGGTCTCCAGTATTGTAACAATTCTATGATTTTTATGATCTGATTTCCTCCCTTTCCCTATAAGGGAAGAACTTGCATTAATCCACATTGCAGAACCTCAGAGTACTCCAAAATACTTCAAAGCCAATGAAGTGCATGCTTGAAGTGCAGTCACTATGGGAATGTAGGAGGTGTGACTACAATTAAACAGACAGTGCTACCCCACAGACAAATATGGAACATAATTCTGGGGAGGACTGCATACTCTGCTTTGGAAAGACTCCTTGAGAAGGAAAGCAAGGCAGCTGGGTCTTAAATGCCTCATGTGAAAGATTGCACCAACAACAGTGCAGCACCCTCTCAACACTGCTGTCAAGCCTAAATTACATGTTCAGAACTTTGTATTATAATTTGAATCTATACTTTCTGACAGAGAGGCCACAATGCTACCATTTGAATGATGCTGATACCTAGCACTTTGCATGGCATTTCATTATCATTAAAGCAACTGCTGAGCAAATATGGCTTTGGATAATTTCACCACTTCTTAAGTGCATAGCTCTTAGAACGACAATGCTTCGACCTTGAGTGTGGTTAAATCTTGAAGCAATAGAAATAAGGGAAGCGGGGTCGGGTCAGTCGGAATCCACGATGAATGCAAAGGTCAGAATATCAAATGAATGCAAGATCTATCAAGTTTAATGAAAGGCTGTGCCCCTTCGTTCAACAACCCCCGAAGCCTTTGCTCAAGTTAACACTTCTCAATCCATTATTTTGAAAGGTGTTTCTGTCACGTGAGCGTGACGTCGCTGTCGGGGTAATTTAAATGTTTTTTTCCAGCTTCAATTAGTTTCAAAAGACTTGGAGTGAGTGAAGAGACACAAAGAGACAGACCCTGGGCTGAAACACCGCACCACAAGCGAACCCTACAAGTAAGTCTGTGACTGAGTGGGTGCCTTTATATTTGATTAACTGCTGCATCTTTTAGCTTTTAACCAAAACTGTTGCATCTGATCCCCATGAGGGCTGGGGAGAGATTGCACGGGTCGGATTGTGTGGGGAGCAGAGGATCAGGGAGAGCGAAGTCTCCGAGCAATTTCCAGACTTTTATATATAGAGCGGTTTGTACTGCAGTTGGACAATGGGATTGGGCATGCACCTGGGACTGGAAGTTTGAATGGGAATTTTGCTCTGGGGAAACGGGGAAGGAAGTGGGGCTGGAAGGGGGGTCGCTGACTTTTTCTCTCTCAGTCTTATTAAGGTAGCCCCCCATCCCGGCATGTTGTGGGGATTTCTGGCTACGTTATCAAGTGGGCAGGAAAAAAACAAATACAGATGTTCACGCAGGGCCTCGGCAGAGCGTTCATCACGGTTTAACAAGATGCAGAAAGTTGAAGTGGTGGTGGTGGAGGAAGGTGGGAGGCTGAGTTCTTGCAGGACCGGGGGCATTGGATGGGACAGTGAGGCAGGGCTGGAGAGCCGAGTTCATTACAGCGAGCTATTGGTGAGAAGGAGCGGCCAGCCCCGGGGGTGAGGGGGTGGGGGTGGGGATTGAGGTGGAAAAGCTCCACTGCAAAGCCAGAGCGCAGTGTGTGGATGCATCTGGGCAGAGAAACAGAGATGGGAGGCGGGTTTATTGTGGGAGGAGGTGGGTGTTTGGGGGGAGGAGGGGGGGGTGGGGGGTGCGCTATTGTAGGGAGCTTGGGGGTTATTGTGGGAGTTTGGGACTGTTGTGGGGGTTAAGGGGTTTTTTTTTGCCAGGGGAGTGGGAGTTTGTGACTATTGCAGGGATTTGGAGGTTGTGGGGTTTGGGGCTTATTTTGATGTGGCACTTTGGGGAGGGTTGGGGGCTATTTTGGGGGGTGTGGAGTGGGAGTTTAGGCGCTGTCGGGGGCGAGTTTGGAGATTATCATGGAGGTGGAGGTTAGTGCTTGGAACTGCTTGGTGTAAGGTGGGAGAATCTGGCGATAGTGTATGGCCGAGTTGGCGAGGTGTTGTGAGTGGATTGGGGTGGGTGGTCACTGAAAGGAGACTAGGAAGGATGTGAGATCTAGGGGCCAGGCTCACGGGAATTGAGCGCCAGTGAGTTTAGCAATACCCTGCCCCTCCTGTGTTCCCAACCCCTCGCTTCACTGAAGTTCGCTTGGTCTTCCCGAGTTCAAACATTGGCCACACGCAAGGAGGCAAGAGAGGCAAAAAAAAAACATCCTGGACTGGGGAAGAGATCAACGCCTCTCTCTCTTTCTTCCCCACCCGCTCAAAATTGGCAACACCATCCAGACTGCCAATCCTGTGGGAGATAAACAGGAGGAAGGAGAGAAATGAAATAAGGGATCACAGGAAGAAAAATAAATGGAGAGGAGGACTGGATTTGGTGGCTGGGGCGAGGGTGGGGTTTGGGGGTGAAGAGTGTAAGTGGTGGGGACAGAGCATATCAATAGGAGTGAGATTGTTAGAAATTGGGCAAAGATTACTCAGGAACATAATGGGACTTGCAGAGGTTGGGCTGTGAGGTTTCACGATGTTCTCTGTAATGACTGGAAAGGAAAAGGAATCTGGAAATTTGGTTTGAAATGTGCTTGAGAACTCCTTTATCCCTTTGCCCTTGAATCAGAATCATTCAAAACCGATTCCAGTTTGAGGGTCCTACTCTACTACTAGATGAGTGGGCTGCTGCTAGTTTCGAAATTGAGGAGAGGGAAGCGTCTCCTTTTAACATTGCCCAGCACCATTTCAGTCATCCTGTGGCACTATTCACAGATTGAAGGGGAAAACAGAACCTTTTATACACATCAGTAAGAGGTAAACCGTTTTTCGGAGGATCTAGTTATATTAAAATTGACTGCTGCAATAGTCTTTTTGGAAACCTTGACACCACTTTTTTCATAAATCAATAACTAGTTGTGTAGAACAACCTTGATGTGTAAATTGAAGGAAGTCTATTCTTAATGCCTCCTCCCTTTTAAACCACCCCCCTCAAGAATGTTGTCCCTCCTGCTGGAGAAAAGCTTGCTTCTAGCCCCTAATCATCCTGTGTAACTAATCCACAGTGGAGCCAAATCCTGCCAACACTGGTATTTTTCACTCTGGTTAGTGATCAGGAATAGAAGCCTTATTTTAACCCAACTGACACCCACAGACCACTCTGGCCCAGTATTGCACTGGGACCACTGCACAGATCAGGGTTTGGAATTTAACACTTTTTTAGCCATAAGGTTAGAAATCAGAAGAGAAGTAAATGAATTAAACTTGATAAAATGAGCAACGAAGTTGAGAATACACTGTTGAAAATAAATCTGGCTCTTTGCAGAATTGTTGCGGTGTTGTTCTTTATTCAGATGTGGTTGAGATATGTTCGTGTAATGGAAAGATTAGCATCTGGAGAGAGCCTTTTCCAATCTCAAGACAGCTAATGACGTACCTCTGTAGTATAGCCATTGTTGTAAAATAACAAATAATTGGAGTTCTTTTTGAGTTTTTGAATGTGATAGGATTGATGCAGTTTAAACCACAACTGAAAAGTGTGTTCGTGGTTGGAAAAGCTTTAAAGAAGCACAAATGATCGAGATTTAGATGTACCTCAGTAAAGGAAAATAGATGAGAATGAAAACTTTGAATGCATAGTTTAATTTAGTGAATTAATTGCTAAATGGTCTGTTTTAAAAGAATGGTTACAATTAAAGTCAAAACCATGGTTTAGTAAACAAGCCATTTTAAAATCACTGATACATATTTATCCAACATTTGTCGAATGGCTAGATATACAATTGTTGTGGGTCAAAATGAAATTCAGGCATTTGAATGAGGTTTGGGAATTTTTCTCCCATGTGGGAAAACCTGACTTTCCACAGTTGGTACTGGGACGTTTGTCTTCACAGATTAAGAAACTGCTGTCAGAAATATAGTAACTTTCACTTGATTTTAACAAACTTCTAACACCTGAAAAATCCATTGAATCTGTTTATTGCTCTTTTGGTTGTTTGTTTTTGCAATACTTGACAAGTTCTTAGAACAACTTCTAGCTTAGCCAAGATATTAATCTGCTAACCAAATTAGATTTATTTGACAAAGTGCTGGACAGCTAAAACAGGCTGTCGTCTGCAAAAGGAAAATACAAGTTTGAACTGGATCGAAGCAGAACTAACTGGATCTTGTACAAGCTTAATGCTCCTTGCTTCACATTATATGCTAACCGGGAACGTGGAGTTGTTGTCTGGTCCTCTTCCCCTCCCCTGTTCTCCCAATGAATCTCTGAATTGAAACCTTTTTAAAAGATGTTCCACTGCTGTAGTCTGCAGTGTTCTTTGCTTACATTAAATAGAATTTACAGGACACCAGCAGGCCATTCAATCTAGCTAGTCAGTGCCACTGTGCTGGGTTATGTCAGATAGCATTGCGACCCAGGTTTAAAGCTTTGAAGATGCCTTTGGTATGTATTGACAGAGCAGTAACAGCATTGTAATGGACAGCATATTTACTTTGAAATCTGCTTTGTTGCATGTAACACAGCACCTTGCACAATGCTGAGACCAGGATTCTTTTAAGGTAAACAAGATAGGGTTGCTTGAAACTCTGTTCAGTAGCTATTGCCTTCCTGTAAGTAACAGCAAATGGCCTGTTGTCTGAATTATTTATGGCACACAAGATAGCTATAATTCTACACAATGTGGCAGGTTTGGACTCCCATTTGGCTTCCAGGGATGGTGGGAATGCCAGCAATTGGTAATAGGTTCAAGGGTCATCAAGTTCTGTGTGAGAATAGGGTTGCTAACTGTGTGATTAAAAGCATTCCTGGAAGTTTCACCCTCTGACTTGCCCCATGTTATTAAATGGCCAAAGTTTTCCTTTCATAATGCACTGCTTTCCCATATCAATTAGAAAGCCAGAATACCCAATACCCAATTGGATGATGTGTGATTGTCAGCCTAACAGCTTTTAATTACCCATTTTCAGTATTTTTGCATGTACTAAACATAAATGTTGGAAGGACTTTTGTTTTAATGTCCCTGTGGTCCTTCATCAGGATTGCTCACAGCAGTGTCCTGAAAGTTGACCTTCAATCTCTAGGAAATCCTAAAGGCTTAGCAACACTTCTTTTGAGAAGCAAAGATGTGGAAAGAAAAACTATAGCAGGACCTTTTGTAGGACATTAATGATTGCCTTCCAGGCTTCTGGGACTAGAAAACTGGAGACTATAACTTGTTCAGCTTACTGTATGAATTGCTACATCAATTGTATAGGGTGGGGGAGTGTTTCCAACTGTCTCAAAGCTGGCAGTAAGTCTTCTAACCTTTCCCACCTGAGCAATCCAGCTACAATGATTTAGAAATGTTCAGACCCCTCTTTCTGTTAGGGTTGCCAAATGCCCTTAAGAAGCTCCCATCTGTACCTAAGCTGTTGGCAATTGAGTTAATCCTCCCAGCGGGAGAGTGGTGTTTTCCAGCTACTTCCAGAAGCTATCCATGAATAGGTTTGAGAGATTTCTTCTTCCATTGATCATAGGATGAAGCTGAAATGCTGTAAACTTTGCTGACCTTTGTCCCATGATTGCATCACTACTCTTGGCAATTCACTGGATGGAAGAATTTCCACAGCAATTCAAAGCCATACGTCTTTGTTATATTGTATTGAACCATTACTTCCTGAATCCTTTTGCTGGCTGTAACTAAACCTGGTTTTGGAGAATGATTCCAAACTGCTGAAGGCAGTCCATCAGTGAAGGCCAGTTTAGTGCTGCAGCAGTTGGCCCATTGACTGGGGATAGATTATATGCTTGAAGGTTAAATGTAGCAATATTACAGTGCCTTCTTTCTCAGTTGTTATGATGAGTTGGATTGCTTTTATGGTTCTGCTCCCATCCTTAGTCATCTTGGGTGGCACAGTGGCTCAGTGGTTAGCACTGCTGCCTCACAGCACTAGCGTCCCAGGTTTGATTCCAGCCTCGGGTGACTGTCTGTGTGGAGTTTGCACATTCTCCCCATGTCTGTGTCAATTTCCTCCCACAATCCAAAGATGTGCAGGCGAGGTGAATTGGCCATGCTAAATTGCCTGTAGTGTTAGCTGCATTAGTCAGAAGGAAATGGGATTACTCTTCGGAGGGTCGGTATGGACTTGTTAGGCCGAAGGGCCTGTTTTCCCCCTATAGGGAATCTAATCAATCTCTTAATTTACATAAAAGTAGATTTTGCTTGTTCCTGTTTGTAGCTCCAATCAAGCGTTTGATGCATGAAGATGCTGTAACAGCCATTCAGGGCTTCAGTGCATGTGAGAAACACTGTAGAGTGCTACAAGACCACCCTGATCAAGTACTCCTCTGTTCTTTGTGCTTGCCACGGAATAGCCACATATCCATCCCTTCTCATGTCTGGTCTTTTCATTTCTGCACTCAGTGGGGAGTGTATTTCCTAATAACACTCTTGTTGTTCTGTCCACTTGCTGCTGTTGCATTCTGTGCATCCACAGATACCTAGCTAATCCCACCAAGGGAAGAAAGGCTGGTGACTTACAAAGACAGTTTATAGTCGAAGGACCCGAGACAGGAGACCAACTTAGCAAGGAGAGTTGTCTCAGTGAGAAGGGTACCATATGTCTATGATTTGCAGCTTAGTGTAAAATTAATCCAGTAGGAATTTTGGTGCTTTTGACTATCTTTTTGATATGTTGGACAATCTTTTTCATGATTTATATGGCTTGCAGAACTCTGCGATTACATCTAGTTTGCTATCTGGCTTCTGCAACAATAGTAAAGTAGGCAGTCTTGTCAAAAGAATGCAGCTGACACCATGGAGATTTTTTTAGATCCAGTCTTTGGGATGATTGGTATAATGCTCGACTTGAACTCCAAGGTGGAAATGTCAGAATATCGGCAGTGTATTTCTGTAAGTGTCTGGGGCATACTCCAGCTGTTTAGTGCCGGTTAGTTACCCCTTGAGACCTGCCAGCCAATCACAAGCTGTCAACCCCTCTTTACCACCAACATCACTGCAGGGAGTAGTGGAAGACATCTACCAGAGGGTTAGGATTAGGTGATTGAGATTGGCAGTTGTGTCCGTCCCAACACCCTCCTGCTTGATGCAATGCCTCCCCTACTTCCAAACCCACCTCAGGACGGAATGGGACTATTTGGCACTGCCCTTTTGGCACCGATCACTTGGCCCTGCCGTTTTGGCGCTCATTACTTTGGCGCTGAGCTGTTTTGGCATCACTTCAGAATTAAAAAAAAGTCTTGTAGAGCCTGTAAGAAATTCACTTTTATTGCATTGTAAAAAAAAAACTAATTTTTTTTATTCATTATTTTTAACCTATTCATTATAAAAATGAATTTCTACATTTATCAAATACATATAGATAACCATCATGTGAAAATTTTGGTTTGTCTCTCCTGCTTAGAATATTTTCAGCCATTTTTGGTATGGGCTCTATAAGAAAATAGAAAGAAAATTGTATCACAGCTTTCCAATGTGAAAACAGAAGGGCTTAAGTATCATCAAGGCAGTAGATGACTATTAACAATTGTTAAATGAGAAAATGATTACAAAACGAGATTTGAATCTACAGCGGGTCATTACAGCTTTGACTATCAACTCTTGCTAGTTGAGAAAATTACATCGGGTCGTTAGTCATCCTCTCTTCTTTAACCAAACAAGACTTTTTTAAAATTCTGAATTGGCGCCAAAACAGCTCAGCGCCAAAGTTATGAGCGCCAAAATGGCAGGGCCAAATGATTGGTGCCAAAACGTACCTGACCCCCTCAGGAAAGCTACAAAATTCCACCCTCCTATTTCCAACTCTGGATTTTAAATAGACTGTTATTTTACACTGACTGAACCAGTGAGTTCTATTATGAACTACAGGTGAGCTAGGTCTGTTAACAGTGTGTATAATCAAATGTGGATGCCTTTCCTCAAGAGTGGTGTTAGGATTTGGAATGCACTGCCTGGGAAAATGGGTTGAGGCAGATTTCGCAGGCTGTTTCAAAAGAGATATATAATTGAAAGTGAGGAATTTAGAGGGTGATGGAGATGGAGCTGGAGAATGGGACTAGCTGGTAGGCAGTTTCAGGAGCCGGTATAGACACAATGGATCGAATAGCCTCCTGAACTGTCAAATTCTATGATTATAGAGTCATAGAGATGTACAGCACGGAAACAGAGCCTTTGGTCCACCTCGTCCATGCCGACCAGATATCCTAAACTAATCTAGTCCCATTTGCCAGCACTTGACTCATATCCCTCGAAGCCCTTCCTATTCATATACCCATCCAGGTACATCTTAAATGTTGTAATTGTACCAGCCTACACCACCTCCTTGGCAGCTCATTCCACACGCACCACCCTCTGCATGAAAAGTTGCCCCTTAGGTTCCTTTTAAATTTTTCTTGTCTCACCATAATCCTAGTTCTGGACTCCCTCAACCCAGGGAAATGACCTTGTCTATTATCCTTATCCATGCCCCACGTGATTTTAATAAACTCCTCAGCCTCCACACTCCAGGGAAAACAGACCCAGCCTATTAAACCTCTCCCTATAGTTCAAACCCTCCAACACTGGCAACATCCTTGTAAATCTTTTCTGAATCCTTTTCAATTTCAAAACATCCTTTCTCTAGGAGGGAGACCAGAATTGCACATCATTTTCCAAAAAAGGCCTAATCAATGTCCTGCACAGCCTCAACATGACCTCCCAACCCCTATACTCAATGCTGTGTCCAATAAAGGAAAGCATACCAAACACCACCTTCTCTAACCTATCTACCTGTGAATCTACTTTCAAGGAGCTATGAACCTGCACTCTAAGGTCTCTTTGTTCAGTAAGACTCCCCAGTACACTTATCATTCAGTGTACAAGTCCTGCCCTGATCTGCCTTTCCAAAATGCAGCATCTCACATTTATCTGAATTAAACTCCACCTGTCACTCTTCAGCTCACTGGCCCATTTGATCAAGATCCTGTTGTAATCTGAGGTAACCTCCTTCACTGTCCACTACACTTCAAGTTTGGTGTCATCTACTAACTTACTAACTATACCTCCTATGTTCACATCCAAACCATATATATAAATGATGGAAAGAAGTGGACCCAGCACTGATCCTTATGGCACGCCACTGGTCACCAGCCTCCAGTTTTAAAAGCAACTCTCCACTACCATCCTGTATTTTCAAGCCAATTTTGTATCCAAATGGCTAGTTCTCCCTGTACTCCATGTGATCTAACCATGCTAACCAGTCTACCGCGAGGAGCTTTTTCGAGCGCCTTACTGAAGTTCATGCAGATCATGTCCATCACTCTGCCCTTATCAATCCTCATTGTTCCTTCTTCAAAAAAAACTTAATCAAGTTTGTGAGACATGATTTCCCACACCCACAGTCATACTGACTATCCCTAATCAGTCATTGCCTTTTCAAATACATGTAAATCCTAGCGATTTTTGAGAAGATTTGTAGCTCGGCCTGATGAGTTAGTTCGCTGAGCCTGAAGGTCTGTTCTCTGATGCCTCACTACCACACTAGGCAACACCCTTCCTCAGGTGAAGCGCTGGCAGCACTTCTATAATAATTGCAACTACCCCAGTGAAAGTACCTCTACTACAAAGTATACATTTGAGAGCATCTTGAAGGATGGAGCATCTGCAAACCCCAACAACTGGAAATGGATTTAAGTTCTAGTTTGAGGAAAAAATGTTGCAGCAACCGGACTCCTGAATAGTTTACAGACTTAAACAATAACCCATCTCAACCAGTCTCGTATTACAATAGCCGATACTTTCACTTAACCCAGTATTGTTCAATAGAAATCGGTGACTAGTCCGATTAATAACTGTAGACATTTTAGTCATGTAAACTGTGGATTCACTCACAAAATATGGGACCAATATTGCACACGTGTATATTTACTTCAGAAGCATCTATTACTTCAGTGACTGAGGTAACAAATCATTCAGTGATCAGGAAGCACTCAGCTCTTTGTATTTGCTAAAATGCGGTGATACACAAAAGAATTAAAGTGACCATGGTGTGATAATAAGTATTGGCGTCCTATTTCTCAAAACGTAGTCTGACACTAATTATTTTACTGATGAGAAATGCAATTATCCACATCCAAGCTCCAATTTAGTCAGCACATGCAGATACCAATTAGCCACATGGCTAATGTATCAGCATCCCCCACTCCACCACAAACTACATTTCTGCTGTGCACATTTCTCTAGCTTTTTTTGGTCTGACTTGCCTTTCAGTCATCTACAAAAAGTGTTAAAATTTCAGCAGATGGATGTAACAAGCTGAAACCTTTTGTAGTTTAGCAGAGTGGTGCTGGAAAAGCACAGCAGGTCAGGCAGCATCTGAGGAGCAGGAAAATCAACGTTTTGGGCAAAAGCCCTTCATCTGGAATAGAGACAGGGAGCCTCCAGGGTGTAGAGATAAATGGGGGTGAGGGGTGGGGGTTGGTGGGGAAGGAGGAGGTAGCAAAGAGTACAATGGGTGAATGGGGGTGGGGATGGAGGTGATAGGTCACAGAGGAGGGTGGAGCGGATAGGTGGGAAGGGAGATAGGCAGGTAGGACAGGAGTACAGGAATGAGAGTTCAATCAAGGCACAAAGGTGACGCCAGCTGTTTCAACCATTTCCAAGAAGGATCCATGTTTCAATGTAATGGCAGTGTATTGAGAGTAGCCACATCGAATTCTAATTTGAACTTGTGCTTTATCAGTGTGGGAGAGGGATCTTCTGTTAATTTTTAAAACTCTTTGACATGTTGCAGCCTTTATCATGTTGTACAGAGACCACCATTGTGATTGGAGGTTTGTATTCTATAACTTAGCTGATACATGGGTGGCACGGTGGCTCAGTGGTTAGCACTGCTGCCTCACAGCGCCACAGTACTGAGTTCAATTCCAGCCTCGACTGTGGAGTTTACGCATTCTCCCCATTTGCTCTGCTTTCCTCCCACAATTCAAAGATATGCAGGTTAGGTGAATTGGCATGCTAAATTGCCCATTGTGTTCAGGGATATATAGTTTAGGTGTATTAGTCAGGGGGTAAATGTAGAATAATAGGGGAGGGGAATGGGTTGCTCTTCAGAGGTTCGGTGTGGACTTGTTGGGCGAAATGGCCTGTTTTTACACTGTAGGGATTCTGTGAAAGATGAAAGTTCCCCACAGCCTACTGAAATTAATATACATGGTGGTATGTATGGACACAGATTAAGGGTTGGCTAATAGGCAGAAAAGAGAGTAGGAACATAATGGACCATTCTCGCATTGGCAGGCTGTGACTAGTGGGGTATTGCAAGGTTTAACATTAGACCCTAGCCATTATCACAATAATTATTTCAATCTGGGGCCAAAAGTAATATTTCCATATTTGCAGATGATGCAAAGCCAAGTGAGAATGTTTGCTGTGAGGAAGATATAAAACATGTAAAGGAGCATTTGAACATATTTAGTGTTTTGACCAAGATCAGGGCAGTTTTTGAAAACTTGTTGATAGGATGCAGGCATCACTGGTGAGGCCAACAGTTATTGCCCTCCCTCGTTGCTCAGGAGGTAATTAATAGTCTTCCGCATTCCTTTTGGTCTGGAGTCACGTGTAGACTAGGCCAGGTAAGGGCAGCAGTTTGCCTACCTAAAGGACATTTGTGAACCAGATAGGTTTTTATGACCATTGACAGTGATTACATGGTTGTCATTAACGTGGCTTTTTATACTATTTGCATTGAATTTGAATTTCTCCATCTGCCGGATGGGGTTAGAATCAATGTCCCCAGAACATCACTTGATTGCTAATCAAATGATGTTACCACTTCATCAACACCTTACATGTAAAGTGAAAGAAAGAGAGGTTATTTACTTCAGTGGATGGGTAGAGAGAGCGCGTGGGGAGGAGAACAAATGTGCAGTATATTCTTTAAATGTTGAGAGGTTGGAAAATTTAGATGTGCAAAAACAATTGGGTGTCCTTGTCAATAAATCATTGAATAAAGGTATTAGGAAGGCCATGTTGGTCTTTATTACAAGAGGATTTGGGTACGGGAGTAGTGAAGTCTTGCTTCAATTGTGGATGTTTTTAATCAACCTGTCCAGGTACGTTACTACACACCTCTGAAGCAATTGGGACTTGAGTCAAGACCTCCTGGCTCAGAGGTAGGGACACTACTACTGAACCAGAAGAGGAGAAAGTGAGGACTGCAGATGCTGGAGATCAGAGCTGAAAAATGTGTTGCTGGAAAAGCGCAGCAGGTCAGGCAGCATCCAAGGACCAGGAGAATCGACGTTTCGGGCATAAGCCCTTCTTCAGTCCTGAAGAAGGGCTTATGCCCGAAACGTCGATTCTTCTGCTCCTTGGATGCTGCGCTGACCCAGAAGAGGCCCATCTTTTTTTTCTTTGCTTCATTTGTATAAAAGTGTGGTTAGAGAGCACCTGGAATACTGTTGCAGTTATGGTCTCTTCACCTCAGGAAAGATTTCACATAGGGAGTGAAATGAAGATTTACCAGACATCCCACAGCATGCAGGACTGTCTTATGAAGAAAGGCCGGGCCTATATTCTCTGGAGTTTCAAAGGATTAAGAGGTGAAAATACAAAAAAAAAATTAAAACACATAGAGGGATATACAAAACAAATGTTTCCCCTGGTTGGCACAACTTAAAAATAATGGGTAATGCCATTTAGGACTAAGCTGAGGAGAAATTATTTTTCTCAGAAGCTGGTGAATCCTTAGAGTTCTCTGCCCCAGAAGGTACAGCCTTTGACTGTACTTTAAGGGAGAAGTTGCTAACTTTTTGATTATCAATGCATAAGGGGTATGGGAATGGTGTGAGTAAAAGATGTTGCAATTTTTGATTAGGCAAGGTCATATTAAACGGCAGACCAATCACAATTAGTTCAATGACCTCCTCCTATCCCTGCGTTGAGGGATGATTTGATCGCATGTTAATTATCATCTGTTAAACTGTATGTCTTTGACATTTTACTTTGGCCTTAAGATATTTCTTGGGCTTTGAGATAATATCTTGGCTTGGAGAACCATTGTCTCACAGGGTTCCTGACAGTATGTTATGAAAAAGCTCCTCTTGTCAATCTTCTCCTCATCCAAACTTGTGGCATTAAGTGATTCCAAAGACAGACTGATTTGTTTTGAGCAGGACGACCAGTAGCAGGCAGAAATGCTACATTAATATTGATGTTACAATGCCAATCTTATGATTTGTCTCTAATCTTGAATTGTATCTGAAACATGTTTTCAATGGCCAGACTGTAATTCTCCATTATCAGGCCCATGCAAGCTGTCTTATGAAGCTTCTCTCATCAAAATTGCAAGATAGTTCCTCCAAAAAGCAAGCATATCGATGAGTGTAGTGGGACAGTGTGGAAGGCTGAGAGATGGACTGCAAAATGAAATATGTGGAGGATATTCTCGACTTTCTAAGGCATCATAGTATCAGTCGTGATTCAGGGTTCAATTGACTAAATACACAAGATCAGTATTTCTGATGATGGAAGAATCCAGGATGAGGGCACATATTCTAGTTTGACCATTGCAAACCAGGAATCATTTGTTTTAATACAATGTTCAATGTCAAGAATAGAATCCTGAGTGGAAGAAATGTTTTTGCATTGCATTGCTAGACATGTGGGCAGGTAGTGCCATGGCATGTGCCTTTGTGATCCACATTGAATTCTTTGTTGACGTGAATGAATTTCTCCCCTCATGAGTCTCCAAATCATCTTGGGTGATCTAATAATGGTGAGATTAGTGGGCAAAGTCTGTACGTTAATTTGATAAAGGAAGTTTCATGTTGGGATTTGGATTTTGTTTTTAGCAATGATATTAGTTTTTTGTTCATCAATTTTCAATTTAAACAGACAATTAAGAACTTTCATTGGTTGATAATGGGTGAGTTGGCATGGGGTTGTAAGGGCAAAGGCTGTTTGGGTTTGCACTGGCACCGAATTGGTATAGAGGTTATACAGGGTCTTGGGATGGTGGATTGTGGGTGTATGTTGCCATTGACATGGGTAGAGAAGTTTGGGTTGGCATGGGGCTAGAAAGAATCATGGGTACGTAGGTGTGGGGCTAACATGGATGAGGCTTGGGAATGTTCAGTGAAGCTTTTTATCCAATTTTTTTTTAACAACTTGGCAAACCCCTGGATAACTGGGCCTTTTCCACAACCTGTCTTCAGGACCATGGCTGCCCCTGAACTCATCCCATTCTCTTGGACAGAACTCCCATTGCACAACCCCTCTCCTTCCCTCCTCCACCCCAAAATAACATTAAAAGTTCTGTGTCAGTTTTTTGGGAATCTGGTTCACAGAGTCAGGATTTCTTTTCAACCCTGCCCTCCAGGACCAAAAAAATCAGACCCTAATTAATTTCCAGTCGCCTCTGACTCTCTCGTCTCAATTTCTCAACTGAGAGAGTTGATGTTTGTACTGATTTATTGGGCAGAATCTCAAGAGGGCAATGGCAAAGAATGTGGCAGCATCGCGTGGGAAGACCAATGGGAGCTATCGCAACATCAGGGGCATGTCCCCTCCAGTAATATGTAGCTTTCCATCCCACCATCATTCGCGATCAAACTGGACACCGTGATTTCTCGACACGAAAGTCGGAACGCTCCTGATGATGTCACCTCGCTGCTTAGTCCAAAGGGCACCTGTGTCTTGGGGCACAATCTATGGGCACCGGCCGGATGCACCCTGTGTCCATGGGTGTTTGAATCTGACATGTGCCAGATTCAACAAACCCTCAAGGTGCATTTCTGATCTACTTATAGAATGTTTCTGCACTTCAATGCTCCATCTGCAACTAGCATTGTGATGCTGCAGTGCACTCAGGGACACGCACCCAGTTCGTGGATTGGACCAAGCTAATTTTCCAGGGCATTCTGCTCGCTCTCTTTGCTGCGCACTCACTTTGAACCTACCCGGAGACTCGCAACATCCCTACCTTGACTTGACTTGCCTTGCCTTTTTCCTTTGCACTTTACCTTTCAAGCAGAGATGGTGGTCCGTTGGTGTCAGTCAAGCTGAGGGGTTGAGCCTTCACATAAGGTAAGGGTAGCCTCTGATGCCAGTCCAGGGGCTTGGACAGCAGCAGTCAGATGTTCGGGGTGGCCAGAATCTGGATCCTCCCCTCAGAAGGGGTGAGGAGCCAAACGTTAGGCATCCCAACAGCAGTTTTGACTCTTTCTGCCCTACTGTGAGCTGTTTTCCTCCTGGAAGGTGAGAGAAGCATCTGTAAAGAGAAATGAAAGTGGGTGGCGCATCCCTTTACTTTTCGTGCTGGTGGATACATGTCCTGAGTGAGTGAGTGGGCAATGCAGAAGATATTGCATCAAGATTAGAGTGGTGCTGGAAAAGCACAGCAGGACGGGCAGCATCAGAGGAGCAGGAAAATCGACGATTTGGGCAAAAACCCTTCATCAGGACGGAGGATATGCAGAGTTGATGATGTTGAGGGTCTGGGTGAGTGAGAGACTATGTTGCAGGCAATGGCGAGAGTGTTAGAGCATGAACCTTAGTGGGAGGTGGGTATGGTCGCAGTGCAGTGCGAGGTATCAGATAAGATGGTGGCACATACGCTGGCGCAGTGGCAAAGGCCATGAACATTCTTCCTACAGAGCTGTGCATTTCTCCCAAGAACTGAGAGTGCACTGACCGGGTTGGTAACCCTGCCTGATACCTAATAGGACTGATACTTGGGCAAAAAAAAACAGATTGAGCTCACTGTTTGTGGCACTTCCTCACTCTTTAGAACAAACTAGCCACCATTACCTCTTAGCAGATCGATTCCAATTGAAACCACATCCTAACTACCACCTTTTCAGTTTTCATGCTCTCCACCACCAACACTTAGTGGAGAAAGCATGTACCTATTTCAAAATGCACTGAAGTAACACCAAAACAGGAATGGTGGCTCACAGCACTTGGAACCTGGGTTCGATTCCAGTCTTTGGCGACTGTCTGGGTGGAGCTTGCACATTCTCCCCATGTCTGCGTAGCTTTCCTCCGGGTGCTCCGGTTTCCTCCCACAGTGCAAAGATGAGCAGGTTAAATCAATTAGCCATGCTAAATTGCCATGGGAAGTGCTAGCTAGGTGGATTACCTGAGGTCAATATGGGCTTATGGGGATAGGGTGTCACCTGTAACTTTAATTCGTTTTTAATCTAATTTTAAATCATCCTTGAGAAACCATTTTCATTCTTAACAGTCTCAGTGGCTACTGCACAGGCACTTCCCCATCACTAATTAATTAAACATATGTTTTAACATTAGTTAAAAAGAACTACATTGATATAGCACCTTTCATGAACGTAATCTATCCTGAAGTGTTTAATAGACAATAAGCACTTTTTGAAGTGGAAAGACCATAGCCAGTTTTCAGTGTGTTCCTACAAGCTACAAAGTGATAATTAGTTCTTTTGATATTGATTGAAAAATAAATACTCCACAGACTCCAAAGATAATTCTCCTGCACTTCTTTGAAATAGTGCCATTTTGGGTGCTTTATGCCCCACCTGAAAAGCAGATGACAATAGCTTAATGTCTCATCTCGCCGAACTGGCAGCTCCACCAGTACAACACACCCTCCAAACTGCAGTGGAGAGTCAGAGGCGAAGAGCATGGCACTGTAATAGCACAGCAGGTCAGGCAGCGGCGTCCGAGGAGCAGCAGAGTTGACATTTCAGGCATAAGCCTTTCTTTGGGAATGTGTCTGCCTGTGCTGAGGAAGGGAGGTTAAGTCAACAACCTGTGACTGTGAGAATACCCTGGTTGATAAAAGATTTACATTGAATGGAATATAGTGACAGCTAAACTCCAGTCTGTTCTTCCTCCTGCCCATGACTGTTTTATTTTGCAACTATGCCCCTCAGAAACCCTTACAATAGAAAAGTGTTAAAACTCGCTATAGAGGAACAGAAGTGGCTGAATCCAAAGGCATCGTTCTGTTCAAAGAAGGTGCTGTGTAATGACCTGAAAAGGCCAATACAGAGGAGCCTCAATTATCTGAAGGATACGAGGTAGGGAATATTTGGTTTGGTTAATTGAATGCTAGTTTAACCAAGCATCTTGCAACCTTGCCGGATAAACCAAAATTCAGATAATCAAATGCCGAATAATCTAGATTGCTCTGCATTGAAAGTCCTCTTGAAATCACCCACCACAGTGGGAAAACAACTTAGGATCTCTAAGTAAGTCTTGCTATTCTCACCCTATGTGTTGCAGTGTGTATCTTTGAAGGTAACTTCGACCTGGTTGTTATCATGCAATAAACCACATCTGGTTTAAGATTTGTGAGAGCTGTTCTGATGGGAATGCTGAGTGGTTTCTCTTCACTAGACCAAGCAGACCCTGTAGAAGCCTACCCTGAAAGAGGATGGTGGTAACAAATCTACCTTTTTCTAATGAGCGATCATTCAGTGTTCTTACAGAATGATGAGCAGCAGGACAGCGTGCTAATTCCACAACAGGTAAGTGAAATTTGAAAATAATTCATAACAAAAACTGCATGGTGAAAGATGTGATATATTCACACACAGCACTGCTTGCGCCATTGAGCACAATGCATAGGTTTGGATCACCCCATTATAAAATATACATTAAACGTGACTGTATGATGTAGAAAGATCAGAAGGATTCCAGCGAAAAGAGAAAATAATTATGGGGAGAGACCAAAGATTAGAAGGAGGTGGGGTGGGGGGGGGGAGCTATATGATCATACAACTCTACAACAGAAGGTAATGGTTTTTTTGTAACTATGAAGTGTTTTGATTTTGACAGATTTGAGGGTTACTGACAACCACAAGGTTCTTAACAGTGGATTGTTGGGACCATAGAGTATAATTCCATGGACTGTAATTGAGGCTAAGAGCTGAGGCAAGGGAAATTTAGATACAATTTGGAGGCAGAGCAGGATCCAGGACAATGGGAAGTATGTGGGCATGCAATTAGTTGCTCGCTTCTCAGCTGGTGAGCCAGAGAGACTACCACCATCAGGGAAAGGGGGTTATGGGTCGAGACAGGTAAATGGGAGGGTGTGGGGTTTGGGGAAAGGTAGCTGAGAAAGCAATAGGATGGAGAAGGTGATAGATCAGAGGCTGAAAGTGATGGATGGGTGTGGAGGGCGATGCTAAGTTGGAGGCTTGGAATTGGGATAATGTGGGGGGGGGGGGGAGGGGAAATGAGGAAACTGTTGAAATCCACATTTATTCTGTGAGGTTGCAGAATTCCAAGGCGGAATATGAGGCATTGCTCCTCCAGGCACGGGCAGTAATGGTTTGGCAGTAGAGGAGGCCCAGGACCTGCATGCCCTTGACAGAGTGGGAGGGGGAGTTGAAGTGTTCAGCCATGGGGCGGTGGAATTGGTGGGTGTGGGTGGCCCAGAGATGCTCTCTGAAATGATCTGCAAGAAGGCGTCCTGTCTCCCCGATATAGAAAAGACCACACTGGTGCAACAGATGTAGTAGATGACATTTGATGGAGGTACAGGTAAATTTCTGACTGACATGGAAGGATCCCTTGGGACCTTGGACAGAGGTGAGGGGAGTGATATGGGGGCAGGTTTTGCATTTCAGTGGCAGGGAAAGGTGCCAGGAGTGGGGTGTGGGCAGATGAGGGGTGTGGACCTGACAAGGGAGTGCGGAAGGAATGGTCTTATCTGAATGCTGATAGGGGTGGAAAGGGAAATGTATCTCTGGTGGGGTCTGTTTGGAGGTGGCGGAAGTGGCAGAGGATAATGCGTTGTGTGTGGAGGTTGGTGAGGTGGATGGTGAGGACCAGGGGGGGTTCTGTCCTTGTTGTGTTAGCAGGGGTAGGGTTCAAGGGCGGTTTTGCGTGAAGTGGAGGAGAAGCGCTGGTGGGCATCATAAACCACATGGGAAGGGGAATTGTGGTCATGGAGGGAGGAGGCCACCTGGGACTTTCTGAGGTGGAATTGGTCATCCTGGGAACAAATGCGGAGGATTTGGGAATAAGGAATGGCACATTTTAAAGGAGGTAGGGTGGGAGGAGGTGTAGTCTAGGTAGCTGTGGGAGTTGGTGGGCTGGTAGTATATGTCTGTGGTTAGTCGGTCACTGGAAACTGAGACAGAGAAGTCCAGAAAGGGGAAGGAGATTTCCGAGATGGTCCATGTGAATTTGAGGTTGGAGTGGAAGGTGTTGCTAAAGTTGATGAGCTGCTCCACCTCCTTGTGGGAGCACAAGGCGGCATCGATACAGTCATCATTGCAGCAGAGGAACAGGTGGGGTTGGTGCCGGTGTAACTGTGGAAGATAGACTGTTCCACATATCTGACAAACAGGCAGGCATAGCTGGGTCCCAGGCGGGTGCCCATGGTTTGGAGGAAGTGGGAGGATTGGAAGGATAATTTGTTGAGGGTGAGGACCAGTTCAGCCTGGCAGATGAGGAGGTCTGTGGAAGAGACTTTCATCGTGGCGGATTGATGTGTACAGGGACTGGATATCCATAGTGAAGATGAGACATTGGGGGCCTGGGAAATGAAAGTCTTGGAGGAGGTGAAGGGCATGGGTGGTGTTACAAAGGTAGATGGGGAGTTCCTGGACTAAGGGGTCAGGACGGTGTCAAAGTAGGGAAGAGATGAGTTCGGTGAGACAGATGCAGGCTGAGACAATGGGTCGACCGGGGCAGTCAGGCTTGTGAATCTTAGGAAAGTGGTAGAATCGGGTGGTGCAGAGTTCACACACTGAGGTTGGAGGCTGTGAATGGGAGATCCCCAGAGGTGATGAGGTTGTGGATGGTCTGAGAGATGATGGTTTGGTGATGGAAGGTGAGGTCGTAGTCGCAGGGGACAATGGGAGGAAGTGGCCGTGAGTTGGTGCCTGGCTTCAGCAGTGTAGAGATCGGTACTATGCCACGCCCCACCCCTGTCTGAGGGTTTGATGCTGACGTTGGGTTGGAGCGGATGGAGTGGAGGGCTGTGCTTGGGGGGGGGGGGGGGGGTTAGTGGGAGGTTAAATTGAGTGAGGCGGTCAATATCACAGCGGCAGTTTGAAATGAGGAGGTCAGTGGCGGGTAACAGGCCAGCACAGTGTCCAGGTGGATGGTGTGTGTTGGAGGCAGGAGAAAGGGTCCTCGGAGGGTGTCTTGGTTGAAAAAGTGGGCGCAGAAGTGGCAGAAGAAACATTCAAGGTCGCAGCGTGTGTAGAACTCATGAAGCTGGGACTGTAGAGGGATAAAGGTTAGGCCTTTACTGAGGACTAAACTGAGGCCTCCTCCACTGCCAAACCATTACCACCCGATGCCTGGAGGAGGAACACCTCATATTCCATCTTGGGATCCTGCAACCATACTGGATAAATGTGGTTTTCAACAGCTTCCTCATTTCCTCTCACCCCACATTATCCCAGTCTCAAGCCTCCAACTCGCAACCACCCTCCAGACCTGTCCGTCACTCTCCCTCCCGACCTATCATCTTCTCCCTCATCTCCATCCACCTATCGCTTTCTCAGCCAGCTTTCCCCAAACCCCACCCCTTCCCATTTAGCTCTCAGCCCCGAACCACACGCCTCATTCCTGATAAAGGGCTTAGGCCCGAAACATCAATTTTCCGGCTCCTTGGATGCTGCCTGACCTGCCGTGTTTTTCCAGCACTACACTTTCAACTCTGATCTCCTGCATTTGCAGTCCTCACTTTCTCCACCTTCAGGGAAAGCCAGCCACATTTAATTCCAGTCAGGCATTAACTGGTCATCACTTTGCCTTTCCCAAGATGGAGGACTTCTGAGGGCAGAAGTTGCCCCACTGACAGTAACCTGTCATTCATTGATTGGCAGTGCCATTAGGGAGATGATACTCTGGCCTTCCATTGGGAACTGAGTACCTGACAATGAGGTCTTCCTGTGGAAGCTTTCATACAAATGTCTTTGGGCTTCCCATATGATGAAACTCCTGCATACTGCTGGGTGAATCCAGGAGGCATCAGGACAAATGTGTTAAAGAGGGCACTGATTATCCGCAACTGCCTCAATTCATGGCAGAGTAGGAAGGCTACACATAACATTAACCTCTGCCTGGTGAAAACAATTCTTCCTTGTCATAAACCTCTAATGGCTGTGGTTTCTTGTAGTGCAATGGTAGTGCCCCTGCTCTGAGCCAGGAGACTTAGGTTCAAGTCGCACCTACTCCAGAGGTGTGTCCCAATATCCCTGAACAAATTGATTTGGAAAATATCTAACCTCAATGACTCCCACTGAGGAAGAAACGACTGTAACTTCTAAAATTTACAAGGCATTACAGTTTCAGATTGCACATCTTACCACAACACTCCTGTATTTTAGGAACCATAACTATCAACCTCTTATTTATTATCCATATTGTCAATGGAGCTAAAGCCAGTCATTGTGTAAATATTGCCACCACAGATTAGCAGGATTAACAGCATACTGTAACATTTTACATGCTTAATGAATTGACAGTATTGTCTTTGAGAAAGTGGTAGGAAATAATGCAGGTCTGTAACTTGGCTGGAGAGGTAATAGACTTACGTCAGGTACTTTGTGTTTTTTGAGAGAACTGGAGAGTTGATGTAGAGATCAGTTGTGTGTTTCTTTAACTGGGAATATGACAAGTGATCAACTCCGAAACAATCCAGTGTAAACAGTTGTTTATTGAAGAGCATATTTGCCCAAGAGTCTCAGTTGACTAATTATAATATCACAGATGAATGTTTGGATGTGGGCTACTACATTGACCTATGCAAAGTTAATGACTTCAAACAAATGAAACTGCAGGTTTTGTGACTAGATGTACGTTTCCTTCTCTTGGCTGAATACAATTATTTATTGTTCCCTGTTCTCAGTGCATCATTTTAGGCAATTCACTGCTAATGTTTCCTTAGGGAGACAGCAGGATGCTTTTGAAATCCATACACTTTGCTTAATGCATGGTCTTTTTATTGTTTGATTTGTTCAATGAATGATTAACCAGGATCTGGAGTTGAAACTGTGGCTGAAGCTGCAATGTAAACTTGCTTTATTAAAATGTGCATGTTACAAATGTTGAGCAGGCTGCAACTTGCAATATCTGCTTTCTGTAAAGACATAAGATTATAGGAGCAGAATTAGGCCATTTGATCGTGGCTGATATGTTTCTCAACCCAATTCTCCTGCCTTCTCCCTGTTAACCTTTGATCACCTTCCTATTTTGACTCTCTTACTAATCAATACTTTTCAATACAGTCAATGACTTGGTTTGTACCTGAAATCACATTGCCTCTTCCTATGCATTATTGCTGAGGCACTGTTTTCTTGGGTATGGGATTGCTGAGTTGAGTCTGGGTTCTGTCTTTTGGATGCGTAAATTTAATTGTTATGGCATGGGGTAAACCCTCCTGCTTAATTTAAACTAGCAACACAGAAAAGATTTATCCCATGCAGTAATCTGTGAAAATTCAAGAGGCCAAGAACTATTTAAAGCAAAAACTAACAACTTTATTTCTTAAAGTACAGCAGAGAATAAGTAACCAACAACTATTTACAACTCCTTCCTCTAACCTATCGTTTACTTGCCCTTCTTTAATACTAGTCCAATAAAACCCCCTGATTAAGCTTTACTGAAAAATTTAAATTTCAAAACCAGCCAGCTGTTGAATGTTCCCTTTTTATATATTCCTCTGTAGATGTGCTCTCCAGGTTGGTAGTGTTGTTATTCTGTGCAAACTCCTTCTCTGGACAGGTACCCCTCAGAGTTCTAACTAGCAGCCTACATCTGTTGGTCTTTTTGCAGTTCTCCCCCAACTGTTTAATTTTTCCAAGTCGTATACCCCAAAGCACTGGCATGTGCCATTGGCTTTTAATAGTGTCAATATACTAAATTCTAACTTGATTGGATCTTGATATTTTCGGGATATAATTTAAACTGATTGGCCTAATTCAATTTTATTTTGTCTCAGGGCAACCGTCTACACTAGCTGCTGAACCAAAAGGTTACATTGTTACCTTATTCAGAACATTTGGTGCTGTATCAGGTAGTTCTGCTCGCTTTTAACCCTCTTAACGATACAGTACACGTTACACCTTCATAACACCTCCCCCTTAAGAAAAAAGTGAGCCGTCATAATGAAAAGGTGGCTTCATTTTTTTTCTATTCTTTAAACACATTACCCTAACATACAGATAACTTCTTCCCATATACCTGTGTATGTGTGTGTATAAAAAACATTTAAATAAAACAAATTGAAACTAAACTTTATCTGTTAAATCCATGATAACGCATCTGCAATTACATTCTTATGAACCGCAACATGTACGATTTTTAAATTAAAAGTCTATATCATAAGACTCCAATGAAATAGTCTTATATTCTTGTCTTTATAGCGTTCTAAGAATATAAGAGGATTGTGATCAGTGCACACCACTGTCTCCAACACATTGTTCGTGACATACACATTTTAATGTTGTAAGGCCAATATCAAACTCCATGTTTCTTTTTTGAATTGTGGCGTATTTCTTCTGGTGGATATTGGTCTTCTTCAAAAAGTAGCCAACTGATAGTTCAATCCCATCCTCTTCTTACTGTAGGAGCATAGCTCCAACTCCTATGTCACTTGCATGAATGGTGGATTTAAAAGGTTTTCAAAAGATTGGTGTAGCTAAAACTGGTTTGATGGTTAATATTAATTTCAAATGGTTGAATGCCTCCTGGCATTTTTCTGTCCACCAAAACTGTTCTTCAGCCAATCGGTTAACAGTGCCACTACACTGCTGAAGTTTGGAACAAACTTCTGATAGAATCCGCTGTGTCCTAAGAATCGAAGCACCTCTTTCTTCAAGGTTGGTCATGGAAATTCTTTGATGGATTTGTCTTTGCGTTCTGTGGGGTCAACCTTCCATGACTGTTATGTCCCAAGAAAGTCACCTCTGTTTTCACGAATTCAGTTTTAGTTAAGTTTTGCTTCTGGTAGTCATTCAAAGAGCTCCGCCAGGATTTAGTAAAGATCACCACTACATTGTCCAAATAGACTGCACAGTTTGCTAACCCAGCCACCATTCTGTTCATGAGTCTTTGGAATGTGACAGGTGTGTTCTTCATTCCTAAGATTTTTCCTGCACCATTACTTCAAACAGGGAGTCTGCTAACTGAACCTCAATTTGTTCATTTTTCTCTTTACTTTTCGCGTTGTGCTGCGACTTGTTTATAGTAGGATCTGGTTACTACACAGTCTGAGAAAATACCAGGATATTTATGTTTTAACTCTTCAGTTTCTTGGTCTTCCTTGTGCTTCTCCACTACAAAGGGTGACACTGCCACCTTGGATCCTGCCAAATCAATCCCAAAAGCAAACTGAATTTCGGGAACTGACCCTCGGGTCACTCACTCCCTCTGTTACTTCCCCAGTCTTGAGTTGGCATTCCAACCTGATCTTACACAGGGGAACGCTAAATTTTTGTCAATCTATTCCACAAATTAACACATTCAGGTAACAGATTAGAACGAGTGCATATTTGCTCATCCCTTACTATCAGCGACTGGTTTGATCCTGTATCTCTCAAAATTTTAACTTCTTGTTCTTCTCCCCTGTTCTTTCTGTGTAAACTTTACCCACCGAGGTGAATTCTAACTCCATACCCAGCCCCTGCCGAGGCTGTGCACTCTCCTGCGGCTCCTTGGCTCTTCATGGGGTCGTCTTTACTATCTTCACTCCCTTCACTAATGCCACTAGCCTAGCTTCTTTTACTGTATCTCGTCCCACAATGCCTTTCTTTAATGACCAGCACTATGACTTTACATGTCCCATTTTACCACAGTGAAAACACCAGAGGCCTATCACCTTCTTTCCACCCTCTTGGACTTTTTTTTTTAAATCTTGTGGTAAATTCTTACCAGTGCTCTCTTCTTCTCTTGGTTTTCGTAGTGTAGGATCCTCCCTTCTCCCATCTTCTATCCCTCTCAGGATGAACTTCTGGCCGGAAGCTTGTCTTATGCACCAACATGTATTCATCTGCTAATTCTGCTGCCCTTCTCAGTTGCTGAACTTTCCGTTCCACCACATGAATTCTTAGCATCTCTGGAAGTGAGTTTTTAAACTCCTCCAGCAAAATCATCCCTCGTAGATCCTCAAAGGTCTGATCTATTTTCAAAGCATGCACCCATCTATCAAAATGACTGTGTATTTAATTTTTGAATTCAACGTAGGTCTGATCTGATTGCTTCTTTGTTTCTGAACCGCTGTCAATGCTTCTGGTACCAGTTCGAAAGCACTTAAAATAGCCTGTTTAACCTCTTCTTTATCTCATGACCCCTCATCTGACAGAGTGGCAAATATCTCACTACCACTGCCTACCAGTTTAGTCTGCACTAGCTTTACCCATAAATCCTCGGATCACTCCATTTGCCTAGCCAATTTTTCAAACAAAATAAAGAAGGCTTCAACATCTTTCTCATCAAAATGTGGCAGAGTTTTGACATATTTGTATGTGTCACTACCTTCTCTTTTAATCTCTATCCTGTTAACTTGACTTTGCTGACTAAGTCACAACTTCAAAATTTCAAGTTCTCTCTCCCTTTTCTTCTCTGTCTCTTTGCTCAGCTAAGTGTCTCTCTCTCTCTGTGTGTCTCTCTCTCTCTCTCTGTGTGTCTCTCTCTCTGTCTCTCTCTCTCTCTGTGTGTGTGTCTCTCTCTCTCTCTCTGTGTGTGTCTCTCTCTCTCTGTGTGTGTCTCTCTCTCTCTGTGTGTGTCTCTCTCTCTCTGTGTGTGTCTCTCTCTCTCTGTGTGTGTCTCTCTCTCTCTGTGTGTGTCTCTCTCTCTCTGTGTGTGTCTCTCTCTCTCTGTGTCTCTCTCTGTGTGTCTCTCTCTGACACAATTAAGTGTTTGAGTAATTCCCTTACAATTTCAGCTTTACATTTGTCCTTGGTTAAACCCAAATCTAACTTATTTAATAATTTTAAAAGTATGGCCTTTTTCTTTCCTTCTAAACTTTCTTGGCAAATTTGAGAATCACCTTCAAATCCCAGAACCTCTTTAACAATTTTAAGAGCTATTTCTCTCACTTTTAATTTAATCAACCACAACTCACTGAAATGAAACAAATTGTTTTATTTTGTTTTATTTTAAATATCTAGGACATTAACCTGTAGGTGTTTAAATCTGTTGGGATTTTTCGTACCCCCAAATGTATGAAAATCTATCTAAACCAGTTCAAATCACAAATCCAAGACCCAAATTGTTCAAATTGTGGACAAAAGCCCCCTAAACCACTTAAATCCCAATGACTAGCCCCCAGACTGTTATGTCATGGGGTAAACCCTCCTGCTTAATTTAAACGAGCAACACAGAAAAGTAATCTGTGAAAATTCAAGAGGCCAAGAACTATTTAAAGTAAAAATTAACAACTTTATTTCTTAAAGTACAACAGAGAATAATTAACTAACAACAATTTACAGCTCCTTCCTCCAACCTATCTTTTACTTTCCCTTCTAAATACTAGTCTGATAAAACCCCCGATTTAAGATTTACTGGAAAATTCAAATTTCAAACCAGCCAGCGATTGAATCTTCTCTTTATATCTTTCTCTGTAGATTTGGTCTCCAGGTCAGTGTTGGTTTTTCTCTGTGCAAACTCTTTCTCAATACAGGTACCTTTCGGAGAGTTCTGACTAGCAGCCTATATCTGTTGGTCTTTTGGTAGTTCTCCTCTAACTGTTCAATTTTCTCCAGTCTTATACCCCCAAAGCATTGACAATATTAAAAGTAAATGGCACAAGTTAATGTACTAAATTCAAACTTGATTGGACTTTGGTATATTTTTGGGGTATAATTTATACTGATTGGCATAATTCAAATTTTTTTTTGTCTCCAGGCAACCATCTACACTAGCAGCTGGACCAAAAGGTTACATTGTATCTCATTCAGAACACTTGGTGCTGTATTAGGTAGTTCTGCCAGCTTTTAACTCTCTCTTAAAGGTACCGTTCACCTTACAACTTCGTAACATAGCGCACGAAGGCAGAGGTAGAGGAGCTGACCGTCGAGAGCAGTTGGAAATCAAGATGGTTTCCACACACTCTTATGTTATTGTGTCCAAAGTTACCAGTTCTTTAAGATCGTGTCAGAGAAACTCCAGGACAATCAAACAACTTGAGAGAATGTTTAAAACAAATCTAGTATTAAAATAAATTGTTTTGTTTTCTATTTTGTTTCAGCACTTCAGTAGTCTCAAATGTGTAGAGAATAGGGAACCAAAGAATACTCCGCTGGGTGGGTCATTTGGAAGCAGTGATCGTGTTTTGGTATTTCCATTAGACTGTCCAAGTAAAGTTGGTAACTTTGTATAAATCACTAGTTGCTCTGTGTAACTTCTCACAAAAGGGAAATTACTGTTCAGAGTCATTTCTGTTCTCCATTCAGGGTGAAGAGGACCATGTGCTTTTCTGTTCATGAGAAGACTTATTGCTGTTGCTTTGTTGCTTTTAAAATACTAATGGACACCTGGAATCTATGCTAGGGATTTTCCTGATTTCCCATTGAAATTTACATAGTCAGAAGGCCAGGAAACTACTATAGGTTTCCATTCCAGTTCTAGTAGATTTGGTGACTCTTTTGAGAATGGTACTCAGGACCTCTTTGAGTGTGGTATCCACTTTTCCAGAAAGAGGTAGGGGTGAACCTCAGGATGTTTATGTTGAACATGCTGTAACAAGGAATTCTATGGCTGGTTCTGCCTTGGCTAAGTCTCCTGTTAAATTTGATCTTTTAAAATTTATGATTGTCACTACATACTGCTTTCTGAATAACATTCCACAGAGGGGTGTACAATGGCCCTTATGATGTTGGCTAATGGTGCATATAAGTTTCCAACCCTTTTGGTCGCTTTTGGGTGCCTTTTCCCTGAGTCATTAACTCGAAACATGGCCCCTCCGGGCTAGACACTGCTTTTGTGCTGATTTAATTCCAACCTCTTAAATTTGACATCAGCATTGAAGGAGGAAGCAGCTTTAAAATGAGATTTAAAATAACGCTTGCATTCCCACTAAAACCTTACCCTGCTGCTAAAGGCTGGTGCGATGTGATTAACTCTTCAGAAATTGAACTTTGAGTTGCTTTGAAAAGATTGAATGTCATTTTGTAGTGTTGATTCTGAAGGTAATTATCAGTGACTATTGTAATATAATGGCCTGTGTGCTTGAATATATTCTTGACAGTCTGCAGATGACAAAGGTCCTTTTGAGCATTAAATGGTTTTCATCTGTCTCAAAGTTTCTCTGGTGCTGCTTTCTGAACTCGTGGAAGTGAATTGTGCTTGCAAGGGCACTATGATTAAGGTAGCTTTTCTTTCTCTGCACTGTCACATTGAATCTAAGGGAATGATATAAAGTTTGAAATAAGTATTCTTTACAGCCTGCAAGGCCTGGTGATGATAAATAAAAAGGGCTGGAGTTGAGGGCCCATTGAAGAGAGACTAAAGCAACACTGTGTGGCTGTTCCAGTAGGTTTTCTATGGGTTGATTGGTGCAAGTAATAGTGCAAGAATGGTAGGAGGTGCAGATTGAGGGCATTTGACAGCTATTCTAAAGTAAGTGTATATCCATGCAAAATATTAATTGAGTTCTAGATTGTGGTAACAGATTTAAGTGCATAATTCAAGATAGGTATTCTATTGCAAAGAAACCCAAAGGGAATTATTTTTGTTGTTGTTACTTCAAATTCTGAGTTTTAAGAAAGAATCTGCTTTGAAATTGCTCTGAAAGGCATCAGAGTTGAAATTGGGTGTTTACCAACTTTCCATTCCATTGAAATGATGGAAGAGAAACAGTACATTTCAATAGGATTACTAATTTACAGTAAATCCAGTTTGCACTAATGACAGTGACCAATTCAACAGCCCATCACCATGGCCTCTAGTCTGGTGTGCTGTGGCTTTCCTCAATTAGCAGATAATGCCAATGTGGACATGTTGAGCTTTTGGAGCTAATTCTCAAGATTGAAAGCAACTGCTAATATTTGAAACATGACTTTCACCTAACTGAAGTTCTTCATTGATAGCTCCTTGATTTGAATGATATCTCCTTGATTTGAATGATCTCTGCAGCAAAGTAACCATGTGACTTCCTTACTTTCATGGATTTTTGCCATGGGGCTCCATTTTAAGAGATTGGTTAAGTTTTGTGGAACTTTAACAGTGATGTGATTGATCCAATGAAAGTGACTCACCTTTAATTGTCCAGTTTCAAGCTGCAACTTGTCTTGGAATGTTACAGATTATGCCTCAATAAATCATTTAAAAGGAGCTTTAGTTTAAAGAAGATAAATGTAATTCTTGTAAGATTTCCTTTCCTTTACTTCTTTCTTAATTTGTCAGAAAAGGTGTTTGCCTTTAGGTTTCAGTTTCTTTAATAAGCTGTTGCTAAGCAGTGCAATCTTAGTGCTTCATTCAGTGTGTGGGATCCTTTTATTTTAGTGTCTAAAGGTGAACTGGAAATAGTGACATAGAGCTAATCTCCCCAGATTTTATTTTGAAAGAGAGAAAGCCCAAGTCAAGCTTCAAAGGTCCTGGTCCTTAAAGAATGAGTCCTATCCAAATGGTTCACTGCGTTCTTTACAAGAATGGTAGGCAATACAGTTTTGTTCTAATCCTGCCCCCTCACCCAAGAAAAAGTGAAAGGCTTCAATTGAAATGAGAAGATTGTGTTTTTTTAATGGAAGGTCTTATTGAGATCGGGGTGTTCAAATCTTAGATCAGTGCACACAGTTCACCTCATTCTGGAAGAGTAGTGTTTTAAGAGCATGTGCGGGATGTGGATTATTATGTACTAATACAAGATATTCATAGTTAAAACTCACACAACACCAGGTTATAGTCCAACAGGTTTAATTGGAAGCACTAGCTTTCGGAACGACGCTCCTTCATCAGGTGATTGTCCTGATGTCACAATCACCTGATGAAGGAGCGGCGCTCCGAAAGCTAGTGCTTCCAATTAAACCTGTTGGACTATAACCTGGTGTTGTGAGTTTTAACCTTGTACACCCCAGTCCAACACCGGCATCTCCAAATCAAGATATTCATATGTGCTGTTAAATGTTCTGCTGTCCTGTAAAGTATCATATAATGTAAAGAATTGATGTACAACCCAGTGAATAGACAGAGCAAATGTCAATGACCAACATATTATTTTAAAACTCCACTTTTTACATCTAGACTCGATCCACATAGTCAGTTGCAGTATAATTTTCTAATGCATTCCAAATCCTCAGACCTCTATCATATGTAAATCAAACTTTTAATGGGTGTTGTTAATGCCTCCTTTACTTGTTAACAGATTCCAAAATAAACAATGGGAAGCAAGTTTAAACTACTTATCCATGGTTTGTTATCATCAACGACAAGACCAGCATGTATCTCTCCTCCCAGAGGGCTGTTCTATCAAACATATTGCTATGGGTCTGAAGTTGTATGTAGGTGAGGATGGCAGATCTCCTGCCTTTAAGGACATTAGTGGTGTTCCCTCCTCTCTTCCCCCCCCCCCCCCCCCCCTCCACCATTTGTCGCAATGGGATTTGAACCCCACGTTGTCCATCCATAATTGCCTTCGTGGTGGTGAACTGCCTTCTCGAATAGCTGCAGTACGTGGTGTATGGATAGTCGGCGCTATTAGGGAGGTGGTTCCAAGGCTTTGACCCAGCAATGTTGAAGGAATGTGATTATAGCTCCAAGCCAGGATGATGTGTGGCTTGGATGGGAACTTGCAACTGGTGAAACTCTTGTGCATCTGCTGCACCTGATCTTTTAGCCTTAGGGGTCATGTGTTAGGAAAGCACTTGCCAAAAGAGCCTTTTGTGAGCTGCAACAGTACATCCTGTAGATCGTTGACACACAGTGATAGCAGTGTGAATATGGAGGAAGTGAGTGTTGTTTGTTCTGAATAATGTCAAGCTCTTTCTGTTGATGTTGCACTCTCCTTTTGACCTCCCTTGTGTTAATTCTCAGAATGTTACAGCTTGGCCATTCTTTCTTGCGCATTTAGTAATTTAATACAACTGGCTTCCTGGGCCAGTTCATAGGGAAGTCGAGAGTCGACCATATTGTCTTCAGACTGCAGGCATATGTCGACCAGACCAGGTAGCAGCCCATAATGAACTTGTTATTTCTCGATCGAAACAAAGTTGACTTCACATTCTCAAACTACCCTAACAGATTAGCGAACTCTCATTCTCCAGATTGCTAGTCCTGGTCTCTGGGTCTAGATTAGAGTGGTGCTGGAAAAGCACAGAAGTCAGGCAGCATCCAAGGAGCAGGAAAATCGACGTTTCGGGCAAAAGCCTTTGCTTTCCATTGTTTAGTTTGAGATGTGTCGTCTGTTAACAAATAAAGGAGGCATTAACAACACCCTGTCTCTGGGTTGCTAGCAGTTATACAACCATTGCTCCATCATATAACATAGAACACCACAGGTCCATCAGCCCTCGATGTTGTGCTATCCTTTTGTCCTACTCTGATTAGGTTACCATCCTTCATTGTACTAACTTCCATGTGCCTATCCAAGAGTTGCTTAATTGCCCCTCATGTATCTGACTCCACTACCACTGCTGTTAGTGCATTCCATGCACCCAACAGTCTCTCAGTAAAGACCCAAACTCTGACATCTCCCCTAAATCTTCCTCCAATTACCTTTTAAAATTATGCCCACTCATGATAGACATTTCCTTCCTGGGAAAAAGTCTCTGGCTATCCACTGTATCTTTGTGGCACAGTATCTCACTGGTGAGCACTGCTGCCTCACAGCAGCAGGGACCCAGGTTCGATTCCAGCTTCAGGCCTCGGTCTGTGTGGAGTTTGCACATTCTCCCTGTGTCTGTGTGGGTTTCCACTTATTGGAATATTTGACAGTAGTTTGTGGCAATGAAGATTAAAGTTTATTTTACAAAATAAGGTCTTTACATATGGCCAGCTCACAGTCGGGCTGTATATATTGTTCAACCTTTTGCTACTAAGATAACCAGTGGGATAGATTCACATTGAGGTCAGACCATGTTGGGATAGTAAGCTTCCTTCCCTGGTTGACAGGAACTAGTTTTGAGATTTCACTAGATTTATCAGCATTAATTTGTAGCTTGCCATAGTAGTACTGGAATACCTGATTTCTGAATGACTGCCCCAGAAGGAGAACCACTCTGCTGTTAACCTGATTCTTAAGCATTTCCCCCGTAAGTCGGTGGTAACAGAATGTGGGCTTTCTGAGACAAGTTTGAATTGTATTCGATCCTCCTCAAAACTGAAAGTATTTGGATCAAAACTGTACTTCTATTGATGTAAACCAGTGCTAACCTTTTTTCAATTCTAATGGATATATTGTCCATTAATAGCCAATCTTTTCTGTGCTTTCCCCACCCTACCCCTTAAGATTTTGGGTGAAGAATGCTTTTATGTGTCTCACTTGTGTATAGATCTGAGACTTCACTCTCTCTACTTTGTCTATCGTAAGGTTGCTGACTTGTCATTAATGATGAATCTGCATGGTTTATGCAGTGAAGTTTGGCTCCCTTTTATTGTTCTTTAATTTCTTTTTCTTTTTCATCTCCTTCCCTTGTAACCACTGGTTTCATGCAAGTAATAGGAAACCTCTTGGTAAAGCCACAGTGGAGTCTTGCGGGTTACATACACTTCATAGTGATTGTTTCTGATGTGTTGCAGAATAGCTGCCTCTTGATTTTCACAGGGAAAAGTGCAAACTGAAATGAAAATGCCCCGTGGTGCTCTTGAAGCTGCAAATTGCTTGATTAGAAAATTTTAGCATTCAGTAAATTTTGCAAGCATGCCAAGTCTTTCCATGATAATCCTCCTTTTTAAAAAAAGGTGAATACTGTTTCGAATGTCATTGTTCTTTCGCCATCTGTCCCAGAGTATTCACTAAAATTCATGCAGCGACATGCAAGCCCATAGATGAATGTGTGTTCCTTTAAATCCAGCTATCGCATCACTGCGAAAAGAGATTAGGCCTAGATCTCCTCAGCAGGAACACAATTCATCTGTATGAAAGGCCACTACAATCAGTGATATGGCCCGATTATTCACAATACTTCACTGTCCAGCTGATCTGATTACACAGGAAGTGGTTTAGAGCACTAGGTCTGGCCCAGTAGATAATTCTAATCCCTCATCATACTCTCTCACTTTAAAAATTTTTGAACATGTGAAAAAGGAAAAATAATCCTACATTTATTTTATGGGAAAGCGAGGGAGAACAGCGCTTGGCTATACTCTGTAAACTATCCCCACTCAACATTGTAATCTTTCAAAACAACAGAGAAAAGATTAAAGTTGCAATTAGTCATTGAGTAACACTTTTTTTTAGTTCATGTTTTAAGGACTTGAATCCAACTTGGTTCCCCATTACTTGAATATGATTGGTTTGCATCGGCCAACGTCACTTGATGAATCCAAAACATCTTGTAATCTGTGCCTGAGGAAAATATCTTCACTGGTGTTGGCTGTGCATCACACAAACTCAATCAACTAAGCTGTGTCGGTACTTATTTTCCATTGTTCACCCCCATGAGGAGATTATATCCTGCTTTGAAAGGGAGGTGTATGTATTGTGGCCCTCAAGGGCAGCCTGCCCTGTACAATTAGAATGCCAAATCTTTTTTAAAATATGTTCGTATGTGGGCAAAGCTGAGAGAAGTGTAAATTATCAGCAGAATAATTTTCATTCAAAGAGGTGTGATGAACAGCTTTAAGGTGGATTGAGAAAATTTAGTTCTGTTGAACGGAAAGCACTAACTAATGTGAAAAGTGAATGAAGAGAGAGGTTGGGAGAAATCTTTTAATGCAGCAAATGTAAAGTTTTTTGCTACGGAAGTAGTTGTGGATTCAGTCAAGGGAAAAGTCGTCGCCCTGCTATCCTCCTCAATATTGCATGAATGTAATCAGCCATCTATTGCATCTCTGGCAAGATTGTGTTTGTAAATGTACAATTGAACTTTATTATAAATTCTAATGAGGTACCCTAACCTATTCACCTGAATCTTCAGCACAGATCATTGACTGGCTTGGAACTATGGGGGTGATTAGAAACCTGATCTATGGAAAACTGGCAACTGAGAAAGATGGGAAAGATGCACAGGCCATGGGAAGAGGCATAAAGCAAATCAGCTTGCAAAGAAATGTTTCCTTTTGTCAGCACCAGTTATTAATGGCTTGGGCACCAGGATTGAGCAGCGGCACTGTTTCAGGTTCAATAAATTAATGTCCATGACAGTTCTGCTCAATATGAACAGAAACCCAGTGCTGATGAGTTACAAAAGGCTTTTTTTAAAACCGTTTCTCCACCATAAACCACCGGGACATAGAGCAGAGTAGATCAAACATGAAGTGAATATGGATTCATGTTGTGCCTTTTGTGGCAAAGTGCCTCAGGTATTCATGCATACTCACAATGGGCAGAAATTATGGTTGGCACTTAGTTTCAAATCAAAGCCTCCTTTGATAAGAGACTTTAGCAAAAGCTTTGTTAAATTCTGTACTCTTTGCATTTTTTTCAGATGAATGAGAAATGGGTTAAATATAATTTCCTTGGGTCTGTGTAAGATTTATTGCTGAGATCAGCTGTTCACTTTTTTTTCCCCTTGAAGTGAGATCGGCCTCAGAATCATGCAACATTAGTGGTTTGTGCCTTAATTAGTGAGCAGAATATTTTCCAGGCATAATAAATGGGATGCACTGTCTGGGGTGTATTTAGTACTGCACTCTATTCCTATTCAAACACATTTGTTTAAGGAGAAAAGGCCATTCTTAGTCATGAAAACATTACTGGAAGCAAGTCAGTGAGGATTTGAAAGATATAGTCCTTGAGGAAACATAACCAGAAGATGGCTTTCATGGGTTGATTTCCTTGAACACTCCTCTTTTTGTTTCATTCAAAGCATTTTGGTGCATTTACATGCAACAAAGCTTAAGAATTGCTGTTTCTCGAATACCAAGTCAGTTCATCACTGTGAACGGAAAATTTGGAAGTAACCTCTGTTTTCAGAAGGAAACTGAGGCCTTATAAAGAGGCTTCCTGAATAATGCTGGGACTCTGTTTTAATGGGCCTGGTGTGCTGGGATCTGTTATTAGAACAAGAGCCAGGCTGCATGCACAAACTTAAATTCAATTCACACTCCTCCTGCTCCTGTAGAATGAACGGGAAAACTGGCTCATTTTAACACTTTTTTAAAAAAAATTTGTCACAATACCAGGACGCTTTAACAATGAAGCCAGGAATGCCCCGGCATAACCTCTAGCTTGTAGAGGAAGGAAAATTGTGATTTCAAAATTGATGTGGTGCAGAAAGTTGACTAGTCATTAACATTATTTCAGAGCGTGGCATGCCCTTCATTTTTAAGCAGGGAGTGTCAACATTTGTGTAGTGGGAGGTTCCTAGTCCTGGCCAGCTGGGGTTTTTGCCAATTATTTACAGTGGGTAACTCTGTTGAATGCTGAAGATTTACTTGACTGCTGAAATGGTTCAGGATCTCATAGGTTGAAGTGCATTAGTGTGTGGCTAAACAGGTTCACATGGATTGAGTATTGGATGGATACTTAACTTGAACCGTTTTGCCCCTTCATGTCGTATATCACCACAATTGTACGCAAGTCAACTTGGATATCATTGCATTTAATCACAGTCCATATAGTATAAGTCCTTCAATTCTTTCAAATTTTCCTTTTAGATATTTTAAGTCCATAAACAATTGTAGCTCTGTGGTTATACTGACCTCTACTTAAACCCTTGTGTAATTGGATATTCCACCCCTTTCTTGCACCATTTCTCTTTCAGGGCATGGTTCAGTAAACTGAGCCCCAAGCTTTCATAGTTTCTTTCCCAGCAGGAGTCTTTAAACAATGATGCGGCTTGTCTCTTTTTGTTAATCGTAGGTGCTGATTTGAATTTGTGCCCTTGCTGAGCTCCATGCAGTCTGGTCTAATGAACTGGCCAAAGCTAAGGAACAGCTTAAAAGAAAACGTCCTTTTTAAGCAAAAGCTGACCGTTCATGACACAAGGAGGAGAGGTCACTAACCAAGCTTAGTTTTAAGCTGTGCATATAATCAACATCTCTTAATGTGTATTGTGGGGAGACAAGGTAACTGGAAGCAGCAAAATTGACTGTCGTTTTCCAGAGTAAGAATCAAGCACCAAATTATTTTTGTATTAAAACTGGTTAATTTTGAATCTCCACAATTAAGGGGGGTAAGTGACTTCTGAATTTGGACAGACTAATTCAACCAGCTCATCACCCTTTCACTGAATTCTTTGTTTCACCTATGATTCATACTCACAACACTACTCAGTGCAAACTAGCACTCCCCAGCTCTGTTCAAGCTCATACTTCTCTGCTGTTTCAAGTCCTCATTCTCTCTTCCTCTATTGGCAAACACTCTCTTCCCACGTATTTCTTACTGTTCTCTTTTGTACAGATGCATTGGGATGTCTCTGTAAAACCTGATGGAAAGTTGCAATGCTTTGTTTTCTCTCAATTCACCCAGTGATGTGGACTGAAGGCTGTTGTTTAATGTCTGTTCACTCCTTGAAGTGAACTCCTGGAAAAGTGCACCCAGTACCGAAAAAGGAACAGTCCCTGGGAGTGAGATTGGAGAAATGATAGTATCTCTGAAATGAATGCAATGCTGACTTACAGGACCGGCTTTCACAGAGCAGAATACAAATGACAAGGTCATTTTTCTAAGCCAGGCAACTGGTATGAAAAGAATGTTAAATGGAGAGAGGTCGAATAGCAAGGTTGGATCTTCCCAGGAATGTTCTGATTTAAAATTAACGGTGAGCTCCTCGACACATCCTTTTAAATAGCACCTCTGAATAAGTTGCAGGGTTCTCTCCAAATAATCCTCAAAGAGAGCTTTTGTGTGAGGAGAATTTGGAGGGGATAGATTTCAAATATTTGGAAGCTTTTCTTTAAATTTCTCCGCCATAAATTGTTTATCTTCCCTCTATTCTGATATGGCTGTTCTTTTATATTTAAAAAAAATGTAAAATTGAAATACGTGTCACAATTCCGTATCCTGCTCCAGTGTAACAGCTTATTTGGCAGATCGTGAGTTATTTCAACTGGGGTCAGATAATGGCATCACTCTTTGCAGCAGTTTAACCCAATAGACGGACTGGAAGTGGTTAGATCAGACCTAATGGCATCTTCAATGTATTGAATCCATAATATGAATCTTGTGATATCATTAAGTAGACACAGGTATTGGAACTTTTTGCAATTTGTTGCTGCTGAACCCAAAGCCTTTTGAATTGCAATGTTGCATTAGCAAGGAGCGAGTACAGAAACACCAAGCCTCTGTGACCCTTTCAGACATGGGTAACATGTCCCAGTTTGTGGCTGAAGAAGTATATTGGATTTGAATAGGGATCATGGGCGAGAATTTTGCCTTCGAGTCAACAACCTTTTTGCTCCCTTTTTCTATTTTCTGAAATCCATTTCATCAAAATGTGAGTCTCAACAGCCCACTGGAAGATCTCATCACTGCAAATGGAGAGTTCTTAAAGGAGCATTCAAAATCTACCACCTGTCTGTGGGAAAAATGATCAGGTAGACGTCACCGTGCAAACAGCTTATCTGAAAAGTGACTGGCTGCAGACCTATGCTTGGACAATCTGTGAATAACTATTTTTCCTAAATGTAACTTACTTTTAAAATAACACCCTACAGAGTTTCACTACTTTTTCTGTGTGTTAGTTTCAAGAAGGATATGTCTTTTTTTGTTATTTATCTTTACACCTTTTACTTGAATGAGTTTTTTTTATCTTGTTTGCAAAAGTTTTTTTTTGATAGTTTAGGAACTTGACTGACGTGTTTCTTATACTGAGCTTATACAGGGTGATATTCCAACTTGTGACAAGTGGAGGAGTGGGACAAAAAAGGAATCCGATCATTCCTCCTAAATTTGTTATGAAGTTGTAATTTTTTTATCATGAGGCATGCATATCATATTCATCAAGTTCAACATTTGCCATCCTGGTTAGAAGCCTTCCATTTAATTGAAGCCCTCAACGTGCACTCTAATGATGTGGAGTTCCATGCTTGGGAGTTTGGTTAGCTTAGTAGATGGAGAGCTGGGTTACAACGCAGGAATGACACCAACACACCAGCTGAGGTCATGATGAAAATCCCACCTTGCCCTCATCTGAGGTGCAATGACCCTCAGGTTAAACTCACCACCGGTTGTCTCTCTCTGAAAGAGAATAGTCCTATAGGACTATGGTGACTTTACCTTTTAATGATGCTTGATAAGGAGATACTTGGCTATGCTCAAGCAGAGTAACCCAGCTCTCTGTGTACAATTAGGTGTGAATGTTATTAAGCTGGTATTTCTTTTCCACTTGTCTCCTCCCCAATCAGTTGAACAACTTATTTATATATCTAAGTTGCAATTAAAAATGAGCTTGTATCTAAAATGTTTCCAGAGATATAGCTCAATTTTCACTTTTGCATCAGAGTGGAAGAGCCCAAATAAACTTAAGAGTAGTGGGTTTAAGTAGAAAACTCTCCACTGGTTGGAGTCACAAAGGAAGGTAGTTATCATTCTTTGAGGACAATTGTTTCACTCCATGACATCTCTGCTGGAGTACTTTAAGGAAGTGTACGAAGTTCAATTATTTTTCAGTTGGTTTATCACTGAGCATCCCTCTATTATGCAGCATGGAATGGGGATATTTGCGAATGTTTATATTGCCAAATACTATTCTCAACACCTCAGATACTGAAAACAGTCCATGTTCATATGCAACAATACCTGGACACCATTCAGACTTGGGTTGATAAGTGATGAGTGCCAATCGATAACTACCCCCAGCAAGACAGAATTTTACCGCTGTCCCTTGACGTTGACTACAGGTTGGACGACAGCACTCCCAAACCAATAACTTTTATCGCCTGGAAGGACAAGAAAGGAACAACACCACTCTCCAAATTCACCTTCAAGTTGCACACCTCCCTAAATTGGAACGGTGTAGTTGTTCCTGCAATATCATTGGGTCAAATTCCTGAAATATTCTAATTGGCACCACCGTGGAAGCATCCTCACCAGGCTGACTACAACAGTTCAAGAATGTGATTCACTTTGAAAAGGGTAATAATGTTGTTCTATTCAGCAAAGACTAATTTGATGAATGATTTTTCACCCTGTTCCACTTGTATTGTTCTGGAGGTCTTGTGGCACAGTGGGAGATGTCTCTGACTCTGAGCCAGAAGCTCTGGATTTGAGTCATACCCCTTAAACTGTGACCCCTGGTTTTGGACACCCCGGTCATCAGGAATATCCTTCCTGTGTTTAACCTGTCTAGTCCTTTTTTATAGGTTTCTGAGATTGCAGTTTATAAGAATGAGGGGCGGTGAGTACAGCCGTTGCTGTGACAACAACCCCTACTCCTTAGGCTGGAGGGTTGCTGATTAGGGAAAATAAGTGTCGTCTCGGGCTGCATTCTGTGGTTGGGTCTCCCAGGGAGTGCGCGGCAGAAACATCAGAAATCAAGGCAAGGTGTTGGCTTACAGTGACCACCCCTGCCCTGAGTTCCGTCACTTGGTCTTAAACAAACCAGTGAAGATAAAGGCCTTTCCCTACGTCCTAGATATGAGGCATTGTTGACATTGGGTTGGAGGCATTTTTGGAGGTTTAGCCACATGATAGCTAACCTTATCTCTGAACATCTGCAAAAGTTATTGTATGCCATCTTAAGACTGGGTGCACAATTTCCCTTTTGCCGTTCCTCATAGTTGCATTTCCAGTCTTCACAACACCACTTGGCTTGCTTTTAGGGAAATGGTGTCATTGGACAATGAGTGTGTTTCAATTCACACACTGGACTCCCTGCTGTCTAATTTGAACAGCTTACCTGTCTTGAATTATGGATAAGGCTTTACTTGGTAATGGAGAGCCCAAGAAAGATGAGTGCAAGGGGAAACCAATTTTGAGCGTGGATTTTTTTCTTCGCATTTAGTTCCAATGTAAGGAACACTATTTTTGGCTAGATTCTGCATCAGACACCCTCAGCAAGAGCACTGCTTGAGATTCCTGCTGTTGGTAAATATTAAATGTATGTAGCTAACATCAGTCTGCTCAAAGCACAAATTCCTTCAGGACTATTACTGCGGTGTGAGTGTTAACTTCGTTGGCGGAATGAACACACAGCTCCTACTTTAAGTTTACAAAACAAAATTCTTTTCATATGCAGAACCTTAAACTTTAGTCACTATATTCGTTGACAGCACAATTTATTGCTGTCTGTTCTTCCTGGAGGCATGAGGCAAAGAATTTTGCCTTGATGTGGTCCTGAAAAATCATATTGACTTGCCAGTTATGTTGTTACACTTTGTAAATTTGAGTTAGTTCATTGTATAATTAAATGTGACAGGACCGTTTTGATGCACTGATGGGTTAACTGCAATCCTGAAAAGGGGATGTGTCAACAAAGCTCAAAGAAATCCAATAGGCTGAGGATATAAAAGTAGCAAAGTGACAGGACCAATCATCTATCACTGGCCTTTCGATAACCACAGAGTCTGATTTTAAAAAAAAAACAGAGTCTGATGGACTAAACCATCATTTTTTTTTCTACTTTTTGCGCTTGTTGGTACAATGTTTTATCAGCTGGTTTAACAATTTAGCCTTCGACTACATTTTTGCATAAATTAGCAATCGAGAGCTGTACCAAAGTGTTGGGCCAAGAAGCCAGTCATTAGTGAAGAAGGCTATGGGTTATTTTTCCAGTGTTTTTATTTGTAACAGTACCTATGTCTCCTCCTGTAGATCCTGACTTCCCATAGTGTGATGGATTTCTCTGCAGTTCACTACCACTAATGGGCTTGATCAACAACTTTTTAAGTTATATCCTCTACCTCCATTTTAATGACCCCATTACTTTGCTAAATCAACCTTCATCTTTGTCCTTTTTATTCTTTCATGTTGCATTCCAGTGGTTACGTAGCAGTACTGACTCATTTGGACGCAAACTTTGTTCCTTCACCAAATCCATTCTCACTTTTTTTTTGCATCAATGAAATCTTTTTGTTATTTAACTCTGCTGCGGTGCAGGAAATGATGGAAATGGTCTTCTCTGCTTTGTCGGGGTAAATGGGACCATCTACTCACTGCAAGCTCATTAGGAGTATCACTCAGTGCAACTGTACCAGTGCAAAGAATGGCAGGAGCACATGCCAGCATCAGCATAGACGCAATACATGGTCTGAATGGGTGACAGCCATCTCCTGCTGTTCTACCAGTTCCCAGGCACTGCTTCTCCCTTACCAACTGACCTTCCCTTCCTTGTGTCAACTTCGCCCCGTGGGAGTACTGACACCAGATATCATAGAGTTTACAGTACGGAAACAGACCATTCAGTCCAACTCGTCCGCACCAACCAGACATCCAAGTCTGACCTAGTCCCATTTACCAGCATTTGGCCCATATCCCTCTAAACCCTTCCTATTCATATACCCATTCAGTTGCCTTTTTAAATGTTGTGACTTTACCAGCCTCCACTACTTCCTCCGTCAGCACATTCCATATACGTACCACCCTCTGCGTGAAAGCATTGCCCCTCAGGCCCTTTTTTTTAAAAAATCATTCCCTCTCACCTTAAACCTATGCCCTCTAATTTTGGACTCTTTCTCCCCCACCCCCCTCCTGTCCTAGAAAAAAAGACCTTGGCTATTGACCCTATTCATGCTCCTTATGATTTTATAAACCTCTATAAAGTCACCCCTCAGTCTCCGAGGCTCCAGGAATAAAAGGCCCAGCCTATTCAGCCTCTTCCTATAGCTCAAACCCTCCAGTCCCAGTAACATTCTTGTAGATTATTTCTGAACCCCGTCAAGTTTAACAACATCCTTCCTATGGGACGGTAACCAGAATTGTACAAACATAGTGTCAAAGTACTTCACTGGAAGAACAAAGCAACATGTACCCACTGAAATCCAAGGGAAAGTTGACCTCAACAGCCCATTAATTTTATGTGAATATAAAGGTACCTCTTATTTCGTTAAGGTGAAGAGTTAACAAACTCCTCATACATATTCAAATCCAATCGTTACACTAGGTATTCTTGTGCACAGTGGTAGTGTCCCCACCTCTGAGCCAGCAGACATGGGTTCAAGTCCCACCTGTTCCAGAGTTGCATAACAACAACATCTCTGAACAGGAAATGTCTATATGCTCTAATCTATATTTAAGGATGAGGCTATGACCTAGTGGAATTATTGCTGGACCGTTAATCCAGAGACCTAATGTTCAGGGGACCTGGGTTTAAATCCTGCCTTAACAGATGGTGGAATTTGAATTCAATAAAAGTCTGGCATTGAGTTTAATGATGACCAAGAAACCATTGCCGATTGTTGGGGGAAAATCCCATCTGATTCACTGTTCTTTTAGGGAAGTAAACGGCCAACTTTACCTGGTCTGACCTCTTTGTGACTCCGGTCCCACAGCAATGTTGTTGACTCTTAACAATTAGGGATGGGCAATAAATGCTGGCCTAGCCAGTGACTCCCTCATCCGGTGAGTGAATGAATGAATACAAAAAAAACTATCTCTTATTGAGTATTTAAATGAATATATTTCTCAAGTGGGCAGACTTGGTTCGGAATGGGCATTTAATTCTGTCGAGCTTTCACGTTCAAATGGGCTTCTCAACTCTCACAATTGGAAAGATGGATGGCTTTTCTTAAAAGATGGGGCAACTTATTTGAAAAGTTTATCCCACTGGCCGGATTCTGAATTTTTCTCCACTTTTCTTCGCATGTACCTATGGGACCAAAAGATTTTGTTTCATGTTTTATACAGACCTGTCATCCCATACGCACTTCTGACCTTCTGGCTGGAATCCAGCCTCCACTCTGTTTTAAGTGGTTCAGGCAATCTGGCAGCTTTCCTGTTTTAGCTGCACCACTGCGACAGGTGGCCAGTGCTGGGATTGCAGCCCTTCCAGTACCCGTGACGGTGAAACGAGTGCAGGGTGCAGGCAAGTGGAATGGGGGGGGGGGAAGAGGTCAATCACAAGGGCAAAGGTATCTTCCCATGAGGCAGCGTGTACTGGGATTTCCCCCCACCCCCACTCAAGTGTGGCCACATTTTGGTTGGTCTTTAATTAGCCATTCAAAGGTGCCGTTAATCTGAGGGCTTGTTGGGGCACACGCCGTGGCTGGGAAAATGGAGGTGGGCAGGTGATAGTCTTGGCAACTTTTGCCATTTCCACCCAATGTTGCACACACCCACCATCCAGTCTACTTCCCAGTAGGGGAAGTCTCAATTGGACATTGCTCACTTTTTAAACATGGACAGCTGGTATAAACATTATGCAAAGACACAAAGGAAGGACTTGCATCTAAGTTGCACCCTACCCAATCTTGTAATGTAGCCAAAGCGTCTTACAGCAAGGGTAAGTGATTCTGAAATGTCATTACTGTTGTAATACAGGGATTACAATGAACAATTTACTCACAGCAAACTCCCTCAGAAATCTGAGATGGTGTCAGCATAATATCTTTCAGTAATGTCGGCTAAGAGATAAATACAGTACAACCTTGATTATCTGAATATCAGTTATCCAAATTTTGGATTATCCAAACAAGATCTCAAGGTTCCATTAAAAACAGCATTAGGCAACTCCGCATTCCGTTATCAATTAAATAGCATTATGGAGTGCATTGCCGGATAACTGAGAAATGTTCGGATGACTGGCACTCATAAGTTACTGCTTGTTTATAGCCAGATCGATTATCCGAACAATCAATTATCTGAACAAAATACTCCCCGCCTGTGTTGTTCGGTTAATTGAGGTTGTACTGTATTAGGGCAGGGAGAGCTTCTCTTCATATTATGCAGTGGCACATTTTTAATGGAGGACAGAAAGGGTTTTGGTTTAATGTCCCATCTCAAAGATGACACATTGGTGCTGCATTATCTCGGTACTGCACTAGTTTCTTAGTCTGGATCATGGGCTCAGATCTCTTGGAGTGTATTTTGAATCAGCAACCATCTGACTCAATAGTGCTATCAACTGAGCCAGGGCTAACCACATCACCTACTGGGTTAGTTAACTGTTTCCAGAGATTTTCTGTTCTATCATCTGAAGCTTTCTGAAATTGCTCCCTCAGCAATGTTTTCTCCCCCTCCTCCCCCACTCTTTTTCCATCTCTGTGGGCTCCCATTTCATTTAAGGTGCATTCATTAGATGCAATACTGTAATCAGAACCTCTGAGGTATATTGTAACCTAAAATTACAGGCCAGTGTCATGTTATAAATCCGCTGCAGTGTCAAGGCTAGGTCTTTTCACTCTGATTATGTTCCACATCTTTCATTTTAAAGAAAAAACATTTTTCTTTGATCAAATGGTTACATCACCCATCCCTTTTCTATAGAACATAACTAGATTAATAATCTCCAGTTCTTCACCGCTGTCAGCTCCTTAGCAATTGATTTAAATTGGCTGTGTTCTGATCTTGTTGCCTTTTTCCATTGTCACCGGCAGTCACCCAAGAGCTAAGTTGGGATGTTTAATGTCATTGTTGTGCTCTGAACTACAAACACAGACTCCCATATGCCCTGGATTTGATGCTGAAGCATTTTGCTTCTCTGTTTTAGGATCTTTTTTGCTCTCAACACAGATCCAACCTCTTCACTAGCTGGGCATTTATCAATATTTTGTCTGCTTCGTCCACCGAAGGTGTTCATCTCTGAAGGGTCTGACCTTACACCTTTCATTCTGCCAGCACCCTGCTCTCTGGCAGTACAGCCTAGTTTATCAGTTTCTGGAAATGTGTGTTAAGTGGAACTATGATACTGAAGATCGGTAGGATTGTTTTCAGTGCTCTTGTTTCTCTAGTGAACCTGTAGCAGTTTGGGTGGCTCCCAATTGTGGTTTCTGCATAGTGTCCAAATATAGTCAAGGTTCCTTGCTCCCCACATTGAACAGCTATACAACAGTCAAAGAGCTTTCCTCCATCCAAAACTAACAACCTGTCACATTCTGTTTGAGAGTAAATCTGCTGTAAGTTTTATAGTAGAAGATGCAGAATGAGAACTTGATTACATAGTCCTGGTTAATTGCTCAATCAAGGAGCACAATTCTTTGATTTGTACTCAAAAGTGTAGGGGCAGCTGTATTGAGTGGTGACTGATTTACTGTCACTGAGAGCTCGCCAAACAGTACTCCCATTAGTTTGCTAACAGCTGCCCGGCTGGCTTCCAATCACTGCCATTGACGCTGCAGCCCCACCTTCCAAGCCTTAAGGACCATTGTTTTATGGCCCATTTCAGGGGATCCAATAGCGAGACAATAAGCCTTTTCACTTATTGTGGGTGTTGCGAGGGGAAAGGGATACAGGGTGCCTTTCAGTAGTCACACCTTTCCCTATTGTAGCCCCCCCCCCCCCCCCACCCCAAAGGGGCGGCACGGTAGCTCAGTGGTTAGCACTGCTGCCTCACAGCGCCAGGGACCCAGGTTCGATTCCTGGCTTTGGCAACTGTCTGTGCGGAGTTTGCACATTCTCCCTGTGTCTGCGTGGGTTTCCTCCGGGTGCTCCAGTTTCCTCCCAGAGTCCAAAACTGTGCAGGTCAGGTGCATTGGCCATACTAAATTGTCCATAGTGTTAGGTGGATTAGTCATGGGTAAATGTTGGGGAATGGGTGGGTTTCTCTTCGGAGGGTCGGTGTGGACTTGTTGGGCCGCAGGGCCTGTTTCCACACTGTAGGGAATCTAATCTAAAAAATGGCATTCCCACTGGAGCAAATGGTGCCCTCCCCTCACCGTAACCTATCAGGGAGGTTACTGGGACTCTAGCCATTTTTCTTTCCTACAGGGGAGGCAGGTAATTGAATATGGGCACATGGGTCAATGAATCCTGGAAAATGTGACACCCTGGGAAACATGACATTCTGCAAAACGGTTGCAATGATATAAATAGGGATTAAGCTTTAGCCTCATTTCCATACAAGCACTCACATTAACATTCAGAAAATGTCAACAACAAATTTATGCTGCTGTGAGAAAGCTAAGAAAACATAGCATTTGGATATATTTCCCAAGTTATGAAGCTTTGTCTCATTTCAGGGAATTGGGTGATTGGTGATAATGGTATTGCTAGATGATTCGATAGCACTTCAGTTGATCTGGAATACTTGTCCAAGGTCAGCATCATTCCCAGCTTTTATGATTTTAGGGTTCTTCAAACAATTTAACCCAATCTGAAGTGGAGATACAGTTTGTAGTATCGTGTTACAGTTTTCAGGAAGGCGTTTTATGCAGTTCGTGAGGCTAAATGGGATCAAATGTATGGGGAGAAAGAAAGAACGGGGTTGATCAGCCGCTATCATATTGAATGATGGAACAGTCTGGAAGGGCTGAATGGCCCACTCCTGCTTCTAGTTTCAATTTTTTAAAATGTTTGAACCAAAACTTGCACTTGTGTACGATGTGACTGAGATGTAGTACCAATAATCATCTTCCAAATACACAAATGCATTCTCTTGTGGCCTGATGGTAATGTACCTACTTCCAAACTGGGAGATCCAGATTCAGGTTACACATGTTGTAGAGATATGTAACAACATGCCTAAACCAGTTGAATAGAAAATATCTTCCACCTCAGGACCAGATGGGATACCGCATTCCAAAGGACAATAAGCAATCAGGATATAACCGCAAAATATGTTTATAAGCAAAATTATAATGGAACAGATATATACGGCTGGGAACATAACTTACAGGATACATAAACTGTTTCAAAACTGTAAGAGTATGAGATTTTAATCCTTTGTTCAGTAATTTTTATTCTTTCCACTTGTAGAATTAGGGGGACAAGTCTTCAGTGTCTCTAATGTGCTGGACTGGGTTTCAACATTAAGCACTGGACAAACAAATTTCATTTCACACTGAAGCCTTTGTTTTCAGTCTATACCGCAATGTTTATTCTCCAGCCACTGACCAGATTCCTCTCCCCGACAGTTGTCTGAGGCTAAATCAGATTGCTTACAATTCCCATGTCACGTTTTTGCCCAATGTGAGCGTTTGGGCATATTTTTTATGCCATCACCTCAGTCTCCAATTTTCTCCTCCATAACATCGTCCCACTCATCCCCCCTCCTTTCTCACCTCATCCACTGTGGAAACCCTCATCCGTACCTTTATCATCTCTCCACTTGACAACCCCAGTGCAATCCTGCTGTCTAACCTCAAAGTTGTGGTCATTCAAAAAACTGCATTGCCCATGGTCTAACCTTATCTCCTGGTTAAGCAATGTTTTGACTGTAAAATGTTCACCTTTGTTTACAGAACTCCCACCAGTAGCCTTGCCCTTGCCTATTACAAATCTCCAGTGTGACAAATCTCTTTGCTTTAATTCTGACCTTCTTGACCATCCCTCAATTTAATCACTGCATTATTGGTGACCATGCTTTCAAATGTCTGGACCCTACAGTGTGCAATCTCATCCTCAAATCTCTCTGCATCTCTCCCTCTCAATCCATCATTAAAACTTCAGCCAAATTTTTCGGCATCTGATCTAATATCTCCTTACGTGACTGGCATCAAATTGTGTTTCGTAGTTCCTATGAAGTGGTTTCATTATATTTCATGCGCTTACAAGTTGTTGTTGTGTTGTCCTTCCATTTATTTATTCATTATTTTGTAATTCTTGAATTGGATTTCTTTTGAAAGTGAAACAAATGATCAGTTAATTGAAGTAGTAACCGCTTCTAGCATTAAACACGAACCGAGGATCAACTGATAATTTTTGCCTGTGATTAGAAGCCAGTCATATGTCTAATGTGCATTTGCAATGCTTTATTACCTCTTTAATGACCCTTCATTTTGCCCATAATGGGCTTTGTTTGTAAATACTTAATTGGGTTCATGGTTGTTTTCACTAGTGGTAGTTACTAGTTTAAAAAAGGTGAGAGGTCACAGTGTTTTTGATGGTGGGAATGTACTCTATTTTGTGTGTTAACACTCCTGGGTGGAAGGGCAAAATAAAACCCTAATTCAAACAGCTTTGTGCAGTAAAGCTCTTGTGTTCTGGCAGATTTGTATATGGAGCGGTCTACCCTGGTCTTCACTCACTATTAAGGACTACTAAGCTAAGACTCTGCCTCAATGACCTGATCTGAGCTCAAATCCCATTCTCGAGCTGCAAACTTAAATAATTAAACAAATAGATGCCCCTTTCACTACTGGCATGTTGTGAAAACGCAGCTGCCCCATAGTCCAGAAAATCTTCCTTTCTTGCCTGGCTTGGCCTGTATGTGACTTGTGACCAACAGGAATGCAGTTGACTCTAAACTAATCTGTCTTGGCTGTGAGTGGTATTCAATAAGGCTGCTCAGTACCATTCTGTTGAGGAGAAAAGTGATTAAATGCTGATCTTGAAAAAAAAAAATGAATTAAAACAAAATCACTGGCATGAATAAATCTTTATTTTACATGATGATTATTTAAAATGTTGATAATCGGTCAGGAGCCTGTTTTGTTGGTGTGAATTTCAGCTTGCTTAGAGTCCCATGTTGCAATGAAACTTGCACCTTTTACATGCAGGTTGTAGTCCGAAGCTATAGTTCATGATTGCAGAGGATGCAATGTTCTTTCTGTCACATTGCTGACCAGGAGTCTCTCCTGTTCTTACCTCCTGCCATTGACTTATTGGATGGGTTTGCAGGTTACTCTTCAACCAGTTAGGCAGTGGGACTCAAACCAAAGACTCTAGCCCAGAGGTTAAGGGCACTACCCACTCTGCCATAAAACCTCCTGGCCTGCTTAACATCTCCCTAATTTTTACTCCTATTGGCTGAAAGGTGGCAGACAATATGGAAACCATATAGTCAGGAATGACTTGTACGAAAAGTGGAAATCTGGAGCATTCGTCCTCCAACAGCAAGTACTGTTCAGGCTGAAGGTCAACAGCAAAAGGAAGGTGGACAGGTCATGAGGGCGGTGCTGAGTTGGAAGGTTGGAACTCTGATAAGGTGGGGGAGGGGAAATGAGGAAACTAGTAAAGTCTACATTGATGCCAATTCCACCCTTCCAACTCCGCACTGCCTTCATGACCTCCATCTTCCTTCCAACCTATCATCATTATCCCCACCTGCATCCACCTATGGCACTCTCAGCAACCTTCCGCACTCCTCCAACCCCTCCCATTTATCTCTCATCCCCCTCTGCTCACAAGCCTCATTCCTGATGAAGGGCTCTTGCCCGAAAAGTCGATTCTCCTGCTCCTTGGATGCTGCCTGACCTGCTGTGTTTTTCCACTCTATACACTATTGTTTGTTGAGGCTTGAAAATCCAACTTGCAGCCCAATCAGCTATTGAGTTATTTTCTAAACGCAACATTTGATCTGTGACTTACATCCTCGACTGTATTTTCATTCAATCTTTTTTTCTTCCACTAAGAGTAATGTTCAACTTGGAGTTAAAGGGGGTTATTTTGGCCATGGCTGCATGGTTAGTGGGACATGCTTGAAAAATTTGGATTTACAACATTTAATTATGGTGATAATGGACGATTATCTTAATTTGAACTTGCCTGGAGGTGCTAAACTAGAAATTTGCAGACTCAGCATCAGGTGCAAGTTTAGTGGAACTGTATTTCCGCAAAAGCGTATGCTGTGCACATGTTGCTGGGATAACTCCAGAGACTGAATGGAAAGGCTCACGTTACCAAAGAGCACCGGAAGTCCATCTTGAAGGAGGTCCGGAGGGGATCGCGTGTGCTGTACCACTGTGTATGCTACTATGTCTTTCTCACCCTCTCCATCTGCTGCAGTTGGTTCTGCCCTCCCTGGTTGATGTTCTTATTGCATTCCTCGTTTTGATCAAAATGTCAGAGACCCATCAGTCTCTCCCAATGACTTTTTTGCAAGGTGTTCCATAAGGTGGCACATTATGGTGCTTATTCTTATGAAGTGAAGCCCTCAGGGAATTTTTGGAATAAAAGTTGTTCAAATGTCGGTGAGGTCTTGATTAAAGGCGTAGCCACTGGTGTAATATGGCATTGTCCTGGAATATCTCCCTGCGTGTCTCTGAAAATATCTCAGCGTATCTCAAATGTCATATCTCTGATAAGAAGTGAACAAGAAGTGGTGAATATCCTTTTAGGCTAGCAGTTGAAATTTACGTCCGTGTTGCATTTATTCCAAACAGTTTGGGCAGCTGAGAGAACCACATTAATGGAAGAACTAGCCACCGCATGAGAACAGACCTGCAGCCCATTAGAAACCTCTGCACAGCATCTTAGGCTATTCTTTACTGAGGGATGAATTTCCCTGCTTCTCAACCTCTTTGCCCACCTGAGATGTTGGTGACCCTCAGATTAAACTGCCACCAGTCATTTCTGTCTGAGAGAGCAGCTTGATAGTCTAGTAGGACTAAGGTGACTTTAAGATATATTATGTTCAAGGGTCCTATCAAGACAGTACAAGTCCAGCATTTAGTGAAAGGTTCAGCCATGATCCTATTGAATAGTAAAGCAGGCTCAAAGGGCCAAATGGCCTGCACCTCTTGCTATTGCCTATGTTTCTATTCTCGCCTTCCTGAAACCTCCCAGGGAGTTCAACCTTTAAGACCTAGGACAGATATTTTGGGCTTCCCTAAGCAAGAAACATTTACTCACTTTTTAGCCAGCTCCATGCAGGTCTATCCTCACTGTTATATTGGGCATTAGTCTTCCTTCATTCTCCTCTCCCTGAAGTTTCTGTCAAGTTCACATTTTTCATTCTAGAACTCATTGTCCTTGGCATCTCAAAATCTTCAAAGGAGATTTGGGCTCCTGTTTAAGCCCTACACTCAATACAGGCATAATGTTCCCCATTGGTCAGCAATTCTTTATAAATTGCATTTTCAATATTCTGTCTATCCCATACTGCAATAATAGAATGGATCATACACCACCCTGTTTGGTGACTTTTACCTGTAGAAAATGGGATAGGCTTGGGTGATATAAATGTTTCCTCTGAGCTGTGTCGTGTAACTTTAGTGGAAGAAGGAAAATGCTGTTCTTACTTAATCCAGTGCACTGACCGCTTCTGGTGGTTTCTTTCTTTATAAAAAGTATTGAAATATTTATATATTTGCCGTTGGATCAAAATCCTGGAACACTGTGCCTAACAAATTAGGAACTGCATGAAGGCTCAGGATTATTACCTCAAGGGCAGCTAGGTTTGCTCGACGAGGTGTTATGACCAAGGTTGGAGGGGTACATGGATTCTTTTTCCAGACTCCACTGATCATAACAAATTTTAAATTTAATGAAGGGGATCATATGGTCCATTTTGTAAGTTTTCAGGTTGCATCTTATTTAGTACCAAAAACAATGCAATCATGCTTGTTTAGTCAACAAATAATAATGAGTTTATTAATAAAACAACCAAGCATGCAAAAGCTATTGATTTTTAAAAAGAAGGTTGGACTGTGAAAGGATATTAGGGATTATATTCTAACATCCCAAACTTAACATGAGACAAATAAACTATGGTCAAAGAAGCCACACCATTCAGCAGACAGCAATTGTAGTCAAGATAGATCTCGTCGATTTCTCAGAAGTCTGACTCTGACATCAGTGGCACTGTTAGACACAACAATTTTTTTTTAAAGAAATCTGCACTTTTGCACCTGAATAGTGGCTTATATATGAAATATCCTGCTGTTGCTGTTCCAAGCCTTATTCTGGAAAAAGTTCAAATATTCAACTTTTAAGAAGTGATCACCGCTGAGGATGCGGTTACTTTATGTAAAGCATTTTGAAAAGGCTGGCTATAGCAGCCAGCTGACACTATAGCACCTGCAAACCAGCCTCAAGATGATCCCAAGTTTTTCTGTGGACTGACACACGAGTGCCGATCTGAAGGAGTACTGCACTGTTCGAGATGTTGGCTTTCAAATGAGCCCTCGAACTGAGGTGCCACCTGCCCTTGCAGGTCGGCATAAAGATTCTATGGTATTGTTAAAGGAGCAGAAAGTCATCCTGATGTCCTGGATAAAATTTATCCCTCTAACTACATCAGTAAAACACTTTGCTATTATCTTTATTTTTTCTATTTGAGCTTGTGTGCAAATGGCTGCCATATTACACCAGTGACTACGCTTTTAATTGTTAAGCTTTGTTTTTGTTTGCAAGAGGTTGTATTTTCTTTAAAATTTAATAAAATTGCTGTAGAACAAAGACTATATGATATGATGCATTTTAAGAATCTGCAGGGAGGATGATTAGTTTTATGCATGCTCCATACTTTTTAAAAAGTTATATATTCCATGTTAAGTACAAACTTGCTAATTTACTCACCTGCTTTCTAAATCTTGATACTTAATACCTCTTGCAGGTCAATGTAACCTCAATCAGCATTTCAAAGGTTAATGCCTCATTGATGTATGGAGAATGGGATCTATGTGTGGTAGATCCGAGAGTCTCACTAAAGTTTCTTTTATTTAATCTTTTGGTACTGAGCGTTACATTCCAGTCCAAAGTGTTAAGGGTCTCACTCGTAATGGACACTGAGCAGTATTTGTTAAATGATAACAGTTGACACGTGAGGCTATGGGGGTTGTGGACAGGTGGGTGGGTGTTGGTGGGAGTTAGGGGGAGGTGGTCTTCTGATTGCCACAGGCAGACTATTAGTGATGGATTCTGTCTTTGCTGCCCTGAAATTCTCATGATTCAGCATTTTGAAACCTGTGTTGCTTTGTTTCCCCTGGCTTTAACAAGCACTAAGTGCCACTTATGCCTGATATGTGCAATAAGAAATGGGAGAAAGTTCAGGGGTCACAGCTGTTGAGCATTTTGCCACAGGGCTTGTTGTAAGAAAGCAAACTCGTAGAATTTGACAAAGTGGCTTGGTGGGGGGAAGGGAACAAGGGCTGGAGGAGGTAAAACTGAAGAATTTACACAGTCTAGACCGGTGCAGAAGATTGTATTTTGTGCAGATAGAGTAGATAGTTTGGTAATTAGTTTGTCACTTCAAGACTGATGTGTGTCTGAGATATACTGTAGTCATGGATGTGTTTGTAGAAACCTCTCTCACGCCCAGCCCTTGTGTGCACTGACGATAATGCTGTGATAAAACTTTACAATATTCTTACTGATGATTCATTATCATCCATTAAATAGAGTAAGGTAAAGAAATAGGAATTTTGGGCAAAAAAAAATCACATTTATTTAACACCTTTCATGTCTTAAGGGCACTCCAAAGCAGCCAATGAAATGTTTCTGAAACATAGTCATGGTTGTAATTCTGGCCACACAGCAGCCTGTTGTACATTGCACGATCTCCTGAACAGCTGTGTGATATTGATCAGATATGATTTATGTGATACCAAATATTGACCAGGAAGAGGAAATAGGTTCTTTTGTCTCTTATGCTTACCAAAGCATTTAATACAAAGGAAGGATTTGGAATAGGTCCAGTTAAGAAAACGTTGTTTGTCTATCCCTGCCCAATGGAAAATGGCTTAGATTTTCGCTCTGTAGTCAAGAGGACAGAGCTGGTACAGTTCCTGGCAGTGCAAACTCAGCTGGGGGTGTGGGGGAGAAAGGGCCCTGGAAGTTCAGATTTGTGTTCTGGACGGGGCTGGATTTTGGGGCGACCACCTCAAGAAAGGTTTGGATCTGGAAATGGCCTAGGTGTAAGGCCGGCTGTCTTCCTCCGACACTTCAGTCCCAGATTTGTTTTTGCAAAAAGGAACAAAACAACAATTTTTTTTTCCAAACTTGACTCTCCCTCAACCCGCACATTCCTCATACCAACCCATGCCATCCCATACCAACCCACCCATTCTCCATATCAACCCACACATTTCCTATACCATCCCATGCTCCCTCCCATCTTGCCCTTTTATGCCATGTCCCCTCATATCCCCATAACCCTTTTCTTACCCCTCATGATCCTTAATGACAACTTGATACCAACCCATTCCAACTCCGGACTCCACAGCTTAGTACCTCCATGCCAACTCACCCAGTATCCTCGGAACTTATTCTGAGATTGGATAATATTGGTCACTATTCAAAGACACACACTCATTGATAATAGCCTGTTCACCATATTTAACTTGCTTTAATCCATTTTCAGCATTTGTATTCACAATCCCATTTCAAAACTTTTTATGTGGTCTTGGAGCTGTCAATCAAACTGTGAATTATCAGACATTCCATTGTGATAATTATAGATTTTGAATCCGTCTGCAGCACTAATCTGAAAAAAAAGGTTTAGTGAAGTGAAATAGCAAGTATTTGTTTTGTTTACAGAATGGAAACAATTTGTTTTTTCAGAGATCTAAAGGCAATTTAAATACCTCCGATGGCTTGCTTTAGAGGTCCTGTAAATATGACAATTCTAATGAGATTATGCACATTTTACACCTAATTTATGTGTACTATAACAATTCCATAGGACCCTTCTCCTCTCCCAAACAGCCTCTGACCTTTCTCAAAGAGTCCCAGGACCATATTTACAAGACTATAAAATGTTCCAAAAGGGACATATACCTCTCCAAAGACCTTTCCAACAAAGTTAGATCTTCTCTTAGGAGAAAGTGAGGACTGCAGATGCTGGAGATCAGAGCTGAAAATGTGTTGCTGGAAAAGTGCAGCAGGTCAGGCAGCATCCAAGGAGCAGGAGAATCGACGTTTCGGGCATGAGCCCTTCTTCAGGTCTAAAGTACATGGCTTTGCTTTGGACATCATACTAGCAAAATTGAAGTCAGACTAGAAGCTCTGTTATAATCTAGTAGGGTCTACATGGATGTCTAAAACCATATGTAACTAGGTTATGGACATACAAATTAAGGGATAGTTGGATGAGTGCCTGTCTGGGTGTATATAATAAGGAAGCAAATAAAACTCTTGGAGTTTTCAGTGAGAGTAGAAATAAAAATCTGACTAAGTGTTTGCTTAGATTCTGTCCACCAGCATTTGATGTCTAGTATTTAACAGGCAGTGTGTAGTGTGATCTGCCCACATGTAAAAATGGTGGGGTCTGGGTTCAGTGGTTGAACTTCTGAATTTGGGTCTTAGACACCATTTTTGATGAGATAGCGAGTCTCTACCAACTTCCTGCCTTCTTACCAAGCACCTCAATTCTTTAGACCATTATGTGCAGAAAGCTATATGCAGAAGCTGTAGAAATAGGAAGGAATCAAATTGTCCTCCTGAAAATTGCAAGCGCCTGACAGGTGATTTCTCCGACAAAGTACCACAACTAGTGGAGATCGGAAAAACACAGATCCACCTGGTCTGGCAACATCAGTGGAGAGAGAAACCGAGTTAGTGGTTGACATCGATGATTTCCCCAGACTGGTGATCCCACTTGCTATTTAGCGTTGTGTGCAACCTTTTTTTTTGACAATCATTGTTGCCATAATCTTAATTTAAATGTGCATTGACTCCAACATGAGCACACCATGGTTCTAGTCGGTAGATTGGGACTGAGAAAACATAGCAAGTTAGACAGCATCCGAGGAAAAGGAAAGTCAATGTTTCAGGCCGAAACCCTTTGTCAGGCCCGAAAAATAAATAGAGCAGGGTGGGAGGTGGGGCTGGAGGAAGGGTGGATGCAGGTAGGGAATTATTGTGATTGGTCAGTGGGAACGATAGAGTGGATAGATGAGTAGGAAGATAGACACGACAGGGAGGAGGGGGAGGGCTGGCCATGGGATAAGGCTGGGGATGGAGGGATTTCGAAGCTGGTGAAGTCAATATTGAGGCCATTGGGCTGTAAGCTCCCCGGGTGGAACATCGTGTTATTCCTCCAGTTTACATTTGGCCTCACTCTGTCAGTGGAGGAGGCCGAGGTTGGACATGTTGCCGGGGGAGTGAGAAGGGAAATTAAAATGGTTGTGTGCAGATGCTCTATGACCTGGTCCCAGAGTCTGCGTTTCATCTCCCTGATACAACAGGAGACCAGATTGGGACAATGGATGCAATAGATGAGGTTTGCATACAATGCACCATGGTTTGAGTGTTCCTTACTGATGCAGTGTAGTCAATCACTAAGGCTCCCCCATGTATGTTTTGCCACAAGGCAGGTTCTGTTAGCAATCTTTGTCTCTTCTGGTTGTTTGGTGCTTGCAATGGTTCCCCCTTGCCTAAGAAAGCTGCTTCTGACTCTGCGATTCTACATAGAGTTATACAGCATAGATGTATGACTTTGGACCGAGTCCATGCTGAACATAATCCCAAACTAAACTAGTCCCACCTGCCTGCTACTGGCCCATATCTTTCCAAACTTTCCTTTTCATATACTTATGTAAGTGTCTTTTAAACTTTGTAACCACCCATATCCACCACTTCCTCGGAGTTAATTCCACATGCAAACTGCCCTCTTGTTTTAAAAATACTTGCCACATGTCTTACTTCCTACACTCCAGTGAAAACAATCCCAGCCTATCCAGCCTGTATTTGTAATTCAAATGTTACATACCTGGCAATATGCTGGTAACTCTCTTCTGAACCCTGTCTAGCTTAATAATATCCTTCCTATACTAGAGTGACCAGAACTGGATACAGTATTCCTGAAGAGACCTCACCAATGTCCTTTAGAAGCTCAAGATGACTTTCCAACTGCAAACACATTTATTTACACAGTTGTAGATCGTACAGTTCTCTCACTAGTACAGTATAGACTGTTCCATTCCTCCTTCACAGACTCTTGTACATGACTGTTCATTTCACTGTTCCATCATCTTGCCTTATCCATTCTCATTGCACAGCATCCCCTATTTCTGACCACAACCAGCTAGAGTATCAAGGACAGCAGATATACAAGAAGATCACCACCTCCAAATCAGGCATCATTCTAACTTAGATATTTATTGAATTTACTTCTTCATTTCCAGTGGACTGGGGTAGGGCGGGGTAACCTATTCCCCAACTCTCTGAAGGAGGGTTTATCTTGAATGGAATGGCTTTGTGGAAGACTGCCAGATAGCAGGGAGTGCTGGGAGTAGGATAACAGGCTCTGAATTAGACTGCCCCCCCACTTCAATGGGAGGAAATCCCACCTTCAAACTTCTAGTAGGCCTAGTCAGAAGCTCTCGCACTCTCGGTGGGGCCACAATGCCACATTGGATGCTGCTAGGACCATGAGAAGGTGCAGGAAGTTGAGCAGTAAAGACAACTCAGGTTGTGGGCAAGTGATAAGGAACAAAAGTGAGAGGGTGACACACAGCGCACCCCACAATTGATTTGCACCCCATCCCCCATTCCTTTCCCCTTTTTCTGAAGAGCAGTCCTTTCAAAGACCACCTTTGCTCTCTGACCTGCCATCATTTTATGTCAATGGAGGTCCTTAACTTCCAATTAATCTGGACTCTTTAAAGGGCCTCAACAGGCTGAAGGGTGGGGCAGCCTAATGGGTGACTTACCCTCCCACTATTATATTGAGCCATTGCGTGGATGGATCAGCATCTGATTTTTGTATTTTGTGCTCCTGCATTGAAAATACATGTAGCGGGGGCCTGTGAAATCTAACCCAGTATCAGAATTCTGAAACGCCTTCTTTGACCTGACCATCTAGTTCAAAGTAGAACTAATGGCAATAAGGGATGGACAATAACTATCAGCTTTGTCAATGATGCCCATATTTAGAACAAAGAACAAAGAAAATTTACTGCCCAGGAACAGGCCCTCTGGCCCTCCAAGCCTGAGCCGATCCAAATACACTGTCTAAACCTGTCGCCCAATTCCTAAGCATCTGTATCCCTCTGCTCCCCACCTACTCATGCATCTGTCCAGACACATCTTAAATGAATCTATCGAGTCTGCCTGTACCACCTCTGCTGGCAATGCGTTCCAGACGCCCACCACCCTCTGTGTGAAGGACTTGCCGCGTGTATCCCCCTTAAACTTTTCACCTCTCACCTTAAAAGCATGACTTCTCGTTATTGAATCCTTCACCCTGGGGAAAAAGCTTGTCTCTCTCTCTCTCTCACGCTGTCTATACCGTTCATGACTTTGTAAACCTCAATCAGGTCCCCCCCTTAATCTCCTTTTTTTGAATGAAAACAAACCTAACCTACTCAACCTCTCTTCATAGCTAGCACCTTCCATACCAGGCAACATCCTCGTAAACCTTCTCTGCACCCTCTCCACATCCTTTTGGTAATGTAGCGACCAGATATTTGGAGAATGAATTGAAAAACTTTCTTACTATCCTTTCTGCACCACATATTGAAGCTCCCTTTATCCTGTGCCACAACTTGAGAGATTGCTGTTAGACTTGATTCTTGTTAGCTGCATCGAACTCCATTTTGTTATCTTCCGACAGCAAAAGTTTATTGGCATGAACTGCATTCATAATTTTCAAGCACATCAAAAGAACTAAGGTGCAATGAACAACTTGGTCTACAGCTCATTATTTTAACCTTATCTTCCCAATGGGAATAAGCGAGGCATGGAGCAAAAAGCAGAGGGATATAAAAGGTGGGCACCGGACCGATAGGTCCCTCATTCCCATCACGGCAGGTTAGGTTAGAACTGCAGCATTTAGCGTGAGTAAACTCTGGAGAGATGCCCTTCAGAGGGTCGGCATAGCCTCAATGGGCCGAACGGCCTCTTTCTGCACTTGGTGACTATGATACTTGAGGGTGGGCCTTTCAGCGAGAGTAATGCTGAGGTTTAGAGGCCTGTAGTTTGAAAACGGATGCCAACAAATCCAAACATGGACCTAACATCCAGTTGGAAAGTGGATCCTGATTTTGTGAAGGAGAGTTATTTGTACACCTCCCTGGCCCACTTTTCTCTTGCTTCTGTGAGTAACTTTATAATGTTCCCTTCTCCATTAGCATGAGTGAAGGGAGCATTGTTTGTTTTACCCAAAAAAAATATATACTGCCGGCTGCCCTTGGGACTTCCAGCTGGCAAGCATTAATTCATTAAAACATCTCACCAGGAGAGAGGAGTGATGCAGGCTGTGGTTTATGTGCTAAATAGTCGTCCTTTTAAAGACCAGGATTCAGAGTTGGCTGATGCTAACTGGCCTTGGATCTGGAACCCTTGTGAACAACAGGGACTTGTTTAGCATTGACATGCTGAGCAGAGGCCTGGCAGTTCAGTCTCATACTTCATAAAGCCTATCGGCAGCTACTGCAGAATAAGTGCCTTCTTTTCTGCTAAAACCATTTATGTCAGCTTCACTAACAAAGATGCAGATGGGCTGATTTTCTTTTGAAAAGCTTCTTTTGCAATGTCTGACCTGTTGTTTACCCACTTCCAGGTGTTTCCGGACAATCAGCACAGTCATTGTATGAAGTGTTACAGAAAGTAATTGTTGTTCCTCTATTCAATACTCTGTGCCATTTATTGGCAACTATGCATTCAGTGTTGTGTGGAGAGAGAGATGGAGATAGAGACCCCAAGCGTATGGAGGTAGTTGAATTTATCGCCTGCAGCTAGGCACAATGACCACATTGGATCAAGAGAATATTTTCCGCTGCACAAAGTCGCAAGACTCTCTGTTTAATTTGATCTTGGCTGACATAAGAATTCTTTTCAAGATGGAAGTTGGCAAGTTCTGTTGTGGATCCTCCTTTCTGGGTGGCATTATAATGACCAACAAATGAAAGTCCATTGTAAATTCTGACCACTGTGTTGCTCAGCATGAGCTGTTTCTGGAATCTAATAAGCTGTCTCAGTTTCTTACTGAATTCACTGACAATTCAAACTCAGGGGACAAGCTGGGTTTTTGTCTGTCAAACATTAAACAGAAGGGTAATTGGTCTTGCAAAAATTCCAAATGCAATGATTCTCAGCAAATCGCTAGTTTAAATATCAGCTTGTTTTCTTCTAATGAAACTCTTCTATTGAGGAAGTTTCTGAAGTATATCTGACTCCAGTAATGTATGGCGATGGTATGGGCGGTGAAAAGATAGAATGCAAGAGTTTGGAAAAGTTCACGCCAAATGCTTGTGGACTTCTCTCATTTAAATAGGGCTAACCAATTGATCACAGATACACTAATCATGTAACTTTAAATAAAAAACTTAACAAACAGGATTGGAACACTCATCCTGTATCTGAACTGATTTCCTAGGATACATGTGCCAGAATGGATCCTGGGGCTCATTGTGGTTCTGTCTGAGTGCAGTGATTGTGGGAAGGGCAGAGTTGACTCATTGTCTGTATTTACTGTACTGTACCAATTGGATTCTGGGTAATCCAAGATGGAGGACTGGAAAAATTTCTAGCTGTAACAGCTGCTCGTTTGAGGTATTTTAGGTGTTGGAGGTGATTTCCTTGAATTCCAGGAGCAGCAATTACTGTTTTCTGTGCTGTTGTATTGTTTGGGAACTTTGGGGGGGAAAAAAAGTCAAAACAACAGCAGTTTTAAAAGGGAGAAGAAGATAAAGGAAGCACATGGTGAGGTCAGTGCAGGAGAGAGAGAGAAAGAAACTGACACAGCACTGAACCTGCACAGTTACTGCCTTTGCTGTTTGAATTCATGTATCGCTGGACATCGGAGCATGTCTGGGAAAATTAATAAACAGTGAAGTTCACAACTGATCTTGGAAGAACTGGTTTGAATGAAGTTCACAGCACAGAATTGTTTTTAAGTGTGACCTACAGAAAGTCTGCAGTGGTGAGTAGAGTGGGTTCTTTCTTGATTATTTTTTTTTGACGTTTTGTCTCTTAATTAAACTTAAAATATAAGCCATAACTATTAATTTAACCTGGGGCAGTGTTTTGTAGAGGAATAAGATGGTGTTATTTTCTGGGTCTGTAGATTGTGAAGGAGCAAAATGGCCTTTAATAGAGTGGAATGTGCTTCTTGTCAGATGTGGGAGTTCAAAGAGATTTTAGGGGTTACTGCAGATTTTATCTGCAATAAATGCTGTTGGTTACAAATCTTATCAGATCGAATGGATCGGTTGGAGAGAGAGTTAGCAGCAATGAGGAATTTGCAACAGCAACAGTATGTGATGGATGGAAGTTATACGAAGGGAGGAAAGTCTCAGATACAGTCACGTAGCTGGGTTAACTCTAGGAAAGGAAAGTGAGGTAGGCAGCTAGTGCAGGAGCCTTCTGTGGCTATACCCATTTCAAACTGTTTTGGATAAAGTAGGGGGTGATGGATTCTCAGGGGAACGTAGCACAAACAGACAGGTTTCTGGTATTGAGACTGGCTGTAATGCAACGAGGGGTACGTTGGGTTCCAAGAGATCAATTGTGTTAGGAGACTCTCTAGTCTGAAGTACAGACAGATGTTTCTGTGGCCAGCATCAAAAAATCAGAATGGTGTGTTGCTTCCCTGGTACCAGGATCAAGGATGTCTCTGAGAGGGTGCAGAATGTTCTCAAGGGGGAAGAGGGCCAGCAAGAGGTCATTGTCCATATTGGAAACAACGATATAGGAAGGGAAAAGGTTGAGATTCTGAAGGGAGATTACAGAGAGTTAGGCAGGAATTTAAAAAGGAGGTCCTCGAGAGGTAATATCTGGATTACTCCCAGTGCTACGAGCTAGTGAGGGCAGGAATAGGAGAATAACGTGGTGCCACTCTTTAAACAGGGCATTAAGGGCAAGCCAGGGAGCTATAGACCGGTGAGCCTGACGTCAATAGTGGGCAAATTGTTGGAAGAAATCCTGAAGGACAGGATGTACATGCATTTGGAAAGGCAAGGACTGATTAGGGATAGTCAACATGGCTTTGTACGTGGGAAATCATGTCTTACAAACTTGGTTGAGTTTTTTGAATAAATTACAAAGAGGATTGATGAGGGTAGAGCGGTAGATGTAACCTATATGGACTTCAGTAAGGCATTCGACAAGGTTACCTGTGGGAGACTGGTTAGCAAGGTTAGATCTCACAGAATACAAGGGGAACTAGCCATGTGGATGCAGAACTGGCTCAAAGGTAGAAGACAGAGGGTGATGGTGGAGGGTTGTTTTTCAGACTGGAGGCCTGTGACCAGTGGAGTGCCACAAGGATCGGTGCTGAGTCCTCCACTTTTTGTCATTTACATAAATGATTTGGATGCGAGCATTAGAGGTAGAGTTAGTAAGTTTGCAGAGGGCACCAAAATTGGAGGTGTAGTGAACAGTGAAGAGGGTTACCTCAGATTACAACAGGATCTTGATCAGATGGGCCAATGGGCTGAGAAGTGGCAGATGGAGTTTAGTTTAGATAAATGCGAGGTGCTGCATTTTGGGAAAGCAAATCTTAGCAGGACTTATACACTTAATAGTAAGGTTCAAAGGAGTGTTGCTGAATAAAGAGACATCAGCGTGCAGGTTCATAGCTCCTTGAAAGTGAAGTCGCAGCTAGATAGGTTAGTGAAGAAGGCGTTTGGTATGTTTTCTTTTATTGGACAGAGTATTAAGTACACGAGTTGGGACCTTCATGTTACGGCTGTACAGGACATTGGTTAGCCCATTGTTGGAATATTGCGTGCAGTTCTGGTCTCCTTCCTATCGGAAAGATGTTGTGAAACTTGAAAGGGTTCAGAAAAGATTTACAAGGATGTTGCCAGGGTTGGAGGATTTGAGCTACAGGGAGAGGCTGAACAGGCTGGGGCTGTTTTCTCTGGAGCTTCAGAGGCTGAGGGGTGACCTTATAGAGCTTTACAAAATTATGAGGGGCATGGATAATCCAGAACTAGAGGGCATAGTATTAGGGTGAGAGGGGAAAGATATAAAAGGGACCTAAGGGGCAACTTTTTCACGCAGAGAGTGGTACGTGTATGGAATGAGCTGCCAGAGGAAGTGGTGGAGGCTGGTACAATTGCAACATTTAAGAGACATTTGGATGGGTATATGAATGGGAAGGGTTTGGAGGGATATAGGCCGGGTGCCGGCAGGTGGGACTAGATTGGGTTGGGATATCTGGTCAGCATGGACGGGTTGGACCTAAGGGTCTGTTTCCATGCTGGAGATCTCTATCACTCTAAATGAGGCTAGTTTTATTTTGGCCCTTTTTTTTTTAATTGGATGAAGGTTTGTATCGAAATATCATGAGGACAGTGCTTAATCCAGGAGCATTGCTGAAAATGTATAAAATGGAAGGGCGAAGATTTAATCTACAAGTAAGCTGGTTATCTGTCATACCCTGTTAGATTGTCAGTCTTGACAGGCTCAATTCCGGCAGCCTTCTGCAAAATGTATGCTGTCCTTTTTTTTGCCCTACCCTTATGATGTGTGACTTAAATTTCTTTTCCTTTCAACCATGTTTTCCTCCTGTCTGCTCTTGTGAAGAATTACCTCCAAACTGCAGAGTAATTCAATGGTCATGGGGTGTTTTTTTACCTTGCTCCAAAACCCATTATAGGTACGCTTCACAAAGAGCCTCTGAGTTTGCAGTGTATGGGGTGAGGCAAACACCATCTCCCTTAGTTGCGTCCCTGGAACAGTGAAATGTCCCCAGTAACCACATCAGGTTTGCACGATGATCACCATGTGCTGGGATCAATGAATCAATAAAACGATGACAGCGTGTCATTTCCTTCCTTCCCAGAATGCAGCTGCGTGTCCTTTTCTCGCTGGTACTTGTGCTGTTAATCGTCCTGATAGGGTGTTCTGAAGCTGGCAGAAATAAAAAAGGTGAGTGCAGCTTAATCGTGTGTGTATGTGTGTGTATGTGTGTGTATGTGTGTGTATGTGTGTGTATGTGTGTGTATGTGTGTGTATGTGTGTGTATGTGTGTGTATGGTGTGTGTGGGTGTGTGTTTTGGGGTCGGGGGAGGACACAGAACTTTTCATCAAATTTAAGGGTGCGGATCTCTGTTAAATCCTAAAGTGTTTCGTTCCTCACATCTGTGCTGTTGCCAAAAGTGCTAACTTACTATTTTAACTTTGTCTGACTCCATCCCAACAAATATTAAATTCCTAATCCATGCTTTTACTATGTCAAAGTGTACTATTATAACTCAATCGACTGAGCAGAAGTGAATTGGGTTTGGAATATAACCCAGTGATTCCATTTGGTGTCTACATGTGCTTTTCTTCCTTGTATTTCAGTTTTTTTTTAATTGACATGATCTGATGGCTAGTCTGGTGTGAAGAGGTTGAGTGCTCTTCTGATACAAGAGCTGATGTGGCTGTCTTCTCATAGTACTTTGCCCCATTATTTGGAACAGTAGCAGGTTACATTCCCTTGGCAGCCTGATGCCACTTGTTTGGTGCTCTGAGACAGGAATCATGTGCCTCAGACATGTTGTCCTGGGCAACTCACTTTTTAGAGGTTTCCTCTTGTTGTTGTCATTGTAATTGGCCCTAGATGTGCTGGGCTGGTTGGTGTCGTGGTGAGTAATAGATCCTGAGAGCTGTGAGTTCCTGAGACCGTCAGCCTGTCCCAGAGGATGGGTCAATTGATGCGAATGCCACTCTGGGATTCTATTTACCAACTGTCAAAAAGCTGGTAATTTGTCCTTCCATTTGAGGAAGAGTCAACAACTGATCTAAGTCTTCCTGCCTCATTTTTAACTGGTTTGTGTTGGGCCAATAAAGTTACTTCTTGCTCTGTTTGCCTGTAATGAAGAAACTATTTCTGTGGCATTAACCAATTGATAACTGTGGGTTCCCACTTGTTGATTGGCCCTACTCTTTAGAGACTGAACCCAGTCTACACACACAAGTGAACAACCACCAAACCAATAAATCTGTAAAACTTATTTGGTCATGGAAAAGTCCTCACTGACTTTGACAGAAATAAAAATGAGAAGTGATGACTCAATATTACCCATTTCAAATCCAGTCATCAAATCCAAATGCAGCCCAACTCATTTTTTTTTAATTAATTCATGGCATATCGGCATTAGAGCATTTATTGACCATCCCTAGTTGGCCTTGAGAAGGTAGTGGTGAGCTGCTTTCATGAACTGTGCTATGGGGAGACCCAGAATTCAGGGTTTTGACCCATCAACAATGAAGGAATGCTAATGTATTTCCAAGTCAGGATAGTGAGTGGCTTTCCTGCATGGAGACCAACTATGTCTCTGTTGTCTTCTCCAGTTATTTGTGATCAGGCATTGTTTTTGAATGACCTAATGAAAACAAGAGACTGCCCTTGTTCCTAGGCAGTATTGGATGTCACCTAATACCTTGAAACAGTTAAATATAGCAGCCAGCCCCATGGTACTGTCTATGCTCTGAATTCTGGCTCCAGTAGCACAAACACACATCAAGAAAAGGAATTCCTAACAGATGTGACAATGATAGTGAGTTTTTTTTAAAAATACCAACGGTGGCATTAAGAAGCATTAAGAATTACTTTATTTGAAACAAAACGTGCATCTTCCAGACTGAAATTCTGAAATCAAGCTTCTACAGGGAGGACGGTGGGGATTTCTAAAATGCTGCGATTGTTAAAGAACAAGCTGGAGTTTGCAAAATTAGATTTGTAGGTTTCTTCTGGATAGAAGACCAGATGTGTACTGGATGACCTCCCTCCCTATGATTAGATTGAACTAGGCTCAGTTATCTTGCTGAGTATCTGGTTAAATATTCCAAGTGGCTGAGGGATTTCCCCTCACAATCTGGATGGGCGGTCCAAGCTGGTTTATTAACCTTCCTTGATATCTTGATTAATAGCCCAAGAAGCTGAATGGCCTTTCTCCATAATCAGGATGGCCCCAAATCCGCTGTATAATGTGGTGTACTTAAACTGTAGAAGTACGTCATAGAGTAACAGCTCCTTGAGGTAAACCTACAAAAACGGGCTTTGAACTCTCTTTTTTCCCTTCCAGCCAGCCTTCACCTCCTCTTTCCCTAATCAAACTCTAAACTCCGCACACGGTGTCACATTGTTTTACAGAGAAAGGGAAGAAGTCAGGCTCAGCCTGCAAAGAGTGGCAGTGGGGAGCATGTGAGCCAGCCTCTGGTGACTGTGGCGCTGGACTCCGTGAGGGAACCTGCAAGGAAAAGGAGGAGACCAAGACTGTGAAGTGCAAGGTGCCATGTAACTGGAAGAAGCAATTTGGAGGTGAGCGTTTGGGTTTTAGAGCTGCTTTTAACAGAGCATCATCTCCTTCTAACCCTGCAATTATTCATTTCCCTGCCCCCTGCATGCACGAAAAACATTATCAAGGATGCACAAAGCATCTACTGCCAGGAATAGCTAATGGCAATGCTTAACAGGCTGATCAAGAGCCCTGGGAACTGTGATAACCCGATGAAGAATGCTGAGGTGTATACATGCATCGGGAATGCTATGGTGTGCTTTATTATTGGAGCAATTGCCCCTGGCTGCTTTCATCAAAGTAATGTGTTTAATATACTAAAGCCATATGTTCATGGATGCATTTAACCATCTGGTTGATATTACAGAGTCATAGACCCTTATTGTACATTATTGCCGGTACAGAAACTTTTATTGCCTGTTTTAAATTGCTCACTGCTGGAACAAAAGAGCTTTGCGCACAGTGTTCATTGTGTGGCAGTTACTGTAATGGGGTAATTTTAGGCTGTCATTACATTTTTTTCTCCTCATCTGGGCAAAATTGCTTTTATTATTTGTATGTCCTGCTCATGTATATGATTCATTTTAACTTGTATTTAGTGATTAGTAAATGATTGTGAAGTCATTTTCTTTGGCTCCTTCTCATTCTCCTCCTTTCTTTTCACAAGCTCTTTTTTTTTTTATTTCCTTCTCTCAAGGCTGCTCAGGTTGCCAAAATTTCACTGCTGCTCTTTTTTTTTTAATGTGAGCTGCCTTACCTCCTCCCTCTGCTGCAGCCATGCTCTGTTGGTTCCCTCTCCAGGACCTGCACCTAAACTCCAAGGCTAACACTCCCTTGTGCAGTACTGAGGTTCCTGACACTGTTAGGGACGCTGTCATTTGGCCTGTTCTGGTGGATGTGAAAGACTCTGGCACTATTTCAAAAAGGAATAGGGAAGTTTTACCTGGTGTCCTGCTCAATATTTGTCCCTCAATCAGCATCACAAAAACAGATGGTTGCACTATTTCAGCAATAGTGTGTGTCTGTGTGTGTCTCTGTGTGTGTGTGAAATTACTGCCTCACTACCTGCACTACAACAATGACCATGCTTCCAATGCAATTCATTTGCTGTAAACTGCTCTGATTCACCTCTGATACACATCTAACATTGCACAAATGTGCATTTTAATTCCTCTACATATGCATTCTCATTTTCTCTCTTACTGCTGGGACATGTCGAAGTGGTGTCTGTAGACAGGAGCCGTGAAAAGTAAAAACCGAATCAAGTCAGTTGTTGATGGCCCCATGTTTAGTTCAAGGAATTAGCATCAGGTGAATTTCTTGCACTAGCAGGGGAATATGGGTCCTCTCGTTCTACAGACGTAGAGCAGGAGACCCAGATTCAAGTCCAACCTGCTCCAAGGGTGTGTAAAAACATCTCTGAACAGATTTGACTAGAAAATATCTGTATAGAATCACTAGAGTGTGGAAGCAGGCCATTTGGCCCTTTGAGTATACACTGACCCTCTGAAGAGATCCACTCCCAGCCTATCCCTTTAACCCTGCTTTTCCCAGGGCTAACCCACCTAGCCTGCACATCCCTGAACACTATGGGCAATTGAGCATGGCCAATCCACCTAACCTGCAGACCTTCTGACAGTGTGAGGAAACTGGAGCACCCGGAGGAAACCCACACAGACATGGGGCGAATGTGCAAACTCCACACAGACCGTTACCCAAGAGTGGGATGGAGCCTGGGTCCCTGGCTCTGTGAGGCAGCAGTGCCAACCACTAAACCACCGTGTGGCCTAATATGTTGGATGTTCGTATGGCACAGTGTAGTGTCCCTTCCTCTGGATCTGAAACCCCAGTTTCAAGTTTTCCCCCCCCCCCCCTCCTCCAGATGTGTACATGTACAATTTAAACTTTTTTTTAAAAAAAAAAGCTTGTGGGGACTCGTGTGGTGTAGTGGTAGTTATCTTGTCTCTAAGCAAGGAGGCCTGGCTGAAAGCCCCACTTGTGTAATAACATCTCTGAGCAGGTTGGTTCGAAAATATGTAGCCAGGAATGCTTTCCTGATTTCAACGTTATCTTCACAGGTGACTGCAAGTACAAGTTTGGAAACTGGGGCGAATGCGACACCGAGACTGGTCTAAAAACCCGCAATGGAACCCTAAAGAAGGCCCTGTTCAATGCGGAGTGTGAGCAGTCAGTGAAGGTCACAAAGTCCTGTGATAAATCCAAGTCAAAATCAAAAGGTGAGTACCATACCACTGCCTTCTGAGGCAGGAATTGAAGATGTGATATATGCTACCTTGTGTGAGTGTTTGCAAGCTTGTGGAGAACTGTAACTTAGAATGGGACACTTCAGAATGCCTGACGGCTAAATGATCACCAGGGCCTGTTTTTTTAAAATACCTTGTGAGCACATTCTTAAAGAACCAAAGTTTCAAAGACTAGCAGCTGGAATTGTCTGACTAATTTTGAATGGTTGGTCTACCTGGAGTGGTGTATAAATGATATTCACTCTAGACCATTACTTTCTCTATTCTCTCGTGGGACACAAGTGTTGCTGGCTGACCAACATTTATTGCCCATCTGAATTTACTCTTGAGAAGATGGTGTGAGCTGCCTTCTTGAACTGCTGGTCTTGTAGATGGTACACACTAATGCTACAGAGCATCGGTGTGGGAGGGAGTGAATGTTTGTGGACTTCGTGCCAAAAAAACAGGCTGCTTTGGCCCAAATGGTGTCAAGTTTCTTGAGTGTTGTTGGAGTTGCACTCATCCAGGGAATGGGGAATATTCCATCACGCTCCTGACTTGTCCCTTGTAGATGGTGGACAGGCTTTGGAGTCAGGAGATGAATTACTTAACTGCAGTATTCCTAGCCTCTGACCTGCTCTTATAGCCACTGTGTTTATATGGTGAGACTAGTTGAGTTTCTAGTTGATGATAACTTCAAGGATGTTGATAATGGGGGATTCAGTGATGGTAATACCATTGAATGTCAAGGGGTGGTGGTTATATTGTTTCTTGTTGACAATTGGCATTCCCTGACACTTGTGTGGCACAAGTATTACCTGTCACTTGTCGTTCCAAGCCTAGATACTATTCAGATCTCGTTGCATTTGGACATGCTTCAATATCTGAGGATGCTGAACATTGTGCCCTCATTGGTGAACATCCTCTTTCCCCCCCCCCCCCCCCCCCCCTTGACATTTTGATGGGAGGAGGGTCATCGATGAAGCATCTGAAGATGGTTGGGCCGGGGAACTACCCAGCAGAGATGTCCCAGAACTATGATGGTAGACCTCCAATAACCACAACTTTTTTACTCTGCCAGTAGTTTCGGAAATGTAGTGGAGGGAGGTTCAACTGAGCATTTAAGAGGACGTTGGATGATTACCTGGACAGAAATATTGCCCAATGGTATGTGGGGAGAAAGCAGGAGTTTGGCACTAGGAAATGATGCTTGTTTAAAGAGCTGGTGAAGGCATGATGGGCCAATGGCCTCTTTCTGCGTTGTAGCACTTCTGTGATTCTGCGAAGTGGCCTTGGTGATTAAAAGCTGGAGGAGGCTGCAAAGGTTGTATGGGTGAGACCATGATAGGATATGATAATGGGCAGTGACCAAAAACTGATGCAGGGGAAGTGCTTCATACCTACCCATTAGTTTGAGTGTGACTGCACACACACTTGAGTGACGGTATGCCAGATCAGGGGGTGACAGTTGAGGCTCAGCATGGCTTTAAGTGAAAGAGAGGGTATGTTAAGCCGAGTGTTGGAAGTGAAATCACCTCCAGAAATGAACTATCCACATAACTGAGGCTTGTAGATACATCTCAGTGATGCTGGCCACTGTTCAAACTCTGAAACATGGAGCTTGAGCTCGTCTAGCTGATGACATTTCATGTGTTCTGAACAATTGCACATACAAGGAATGTCTTATAGAGTTGGCATATTGGTGGAGGAAGTACATTCAATGGGACTGAGGTACCCTGTTATGCTCTTGTCTGTTGGATTAACTAAAAATAACAGCGAGAAATTTAAATGCTTTTGCCTGATCTGGACAAAAAGAACTTGCCAGCTAGTTGCCAATCATAAATGCTATGGATCAGACCAAGCCCTCAAAATATATTAAGAAGGTAGCCTCAATCCTAATATTTTCTTATTTTAAAGGCATGCGCCAGGCATTGTGTTCTGGATGTAATTTGATTGGTCAAACTACTGGCTTCAAAACAAAACACACTTTATTCATCCACTATAGTTAAACTACAACAAAAGAAAGAAGAAACTGGAATAACTTACCCCAATTAGAAAACTTAACAGCATAATATATTATTTAACTACCAAACAGTAGCTGTTCTAATATAGTAACATCCCATAAACACACCTTGCAAAGGCAATTCAGTAAAATAGATTGTCTCACATGCAATTCTAGCAGTAGGAAGAGAACCCCAGCTTTTAGCTGCAACAGAGAGAGGAATAAAGGATTTCGCATCCAGCTTCAAGATCACAGCAGCCACTGAAAGCTAAAACTTTTAAAAAAAACCTGTTTCTGAGGGAGCACACTCCCACCCATTCAGGCTGCTTCTATTGTTTCCCACCTCAAAACAAACTCCCCAAGGTCTTACAAGCTGTTTATTGGCTCTGAGAAGACCATTTGGTATCTCTATCTCAAACTTTCTTCATTTTAAAAAACAAACCAGGACAAAATAGAACTTTTAAAGCCAATGCATTGTCACAATCAGAGTATAACAAATGTGAGCAGGAGTAGAATATGCCTCAAGCCTGCCTCGCCATTCTGTAAGATAATGGATGATTTACCTCCGGCCTCAATTTGTGCCAGTTCCTCAATAGGCCTCAATTCTGCTGCAGTACAAATGTCTCTCTAACTCCTCTTTAATACTTCTAGTGATCTAGCCTCCATGACTAAGACAGATAATTCCAGAAACTAACAACCCTCTGAGAGAAGAAATTTCTTTGCATCTCAGTTTTAAATGAATGTCCCCTCATTGTGTTCAAAGTTCCTAGTGAAAGCACTGTCACAACATCGACCTCGTCAAGCCCTCTCAGGATCTTCTGTAAGTTTCAATAAGATCATGCTTCATTCTTCTAAACCCTCAAGAATAGAGGCCTAACCTGTTTAGTCATTTCCTGATAAGTCAACCCTTCATCGCAGGAGTCAGCTTAGTGAATCTGTTTTGAACTGTCTCCAATGACAGTATGTCCTTTCTTAAATATGGGGGGAGGAAGCTGTACATAGTACTTCAGGTGTGCCCTCCCCAACACCCTGTACTGTTGTAACAAGATGTTCCTATTTTTAAACTCCAAAACCCTAGCATTAAAAAGAACAAAATTCCACTGGCCACCTTTTTAATTACTTACAAAGTTACCATGCAGGTGCAGTATGTTTCATGTACAAGAACATCTAGACCCCGCTGAGCTGCACTTTGTTGGAATCTCTCTCTATTTAAATAACAGACTGTCCTTTGATTATTCCTAAAATAAAGTACATGTCTTCACACTTCACTATGTGAAACTAAATCGGCCAGATTTTTGCCCACTCAACTTATATGTATATCACTGCAGGTTTCTTATGTCCTCATCCTAATATGCTCTTCCACCTATTTTTGTATCATCAGCAAATGTGGTTACATTACACTATGTTCCCCCCTCGAAGTCATCAATATAGAATGTAAATGATTGCCCAACGACTGATCCTTGTGGCACTCCACTCGTTAACCTTTCCGAGCTGGAAAAAAGACCCATTAATCCTGAATCTATCTTTGGAGTTAACCGACCCTCAATTTATGCTAATACATTATTTCATGCCATGAGCTCTTAATGTGCCAAAACCTTTTATGTGGCATTTTATTGAATACCATCTAGAAATCCAATCCAAATACGCTACCTCTGCCAGTTCCCCTTTAATAATTCTGTTTTTTAACATCCTCAGAGAACTCTAGCAAATTTGTCCCAAGATGTTTTCCTTTTCACAAAGGACCCTGTGTTTAATTGCATTAAGTTTCATAAATGTCCTGCAATTTCCTCCTTATTAATGGACTTGCATTTTCTGTCCATCTGAAGGAATGTTAATGCAGGTTTTTCTTTCACACATGTTGCCAGACCTGCTGACGTTCCCCAGCAATTTCTGTTTTTGTTGTTTCGGGTCTTCAGCATCCACAGTTCTGCTCCTTCCCTTAGGCTGATGTCACTTTAGAGAATTTCTTTGAATCTTCCATGCTATTGTTACCTAGTTTAAGTTCCTTCAATTCAACTTGTTTTAAAAACTAACGGAAATAAACCAATTTCTAGATCTAGATTGAGTTAGATGATCCATCTTGAGTTTTCTACCATCCTCATTTCCATAAAGCATTTCCACACTTCCGTGTTGCCTGTCTGCTTCCAGTTGAATTGATCCCTGATTATGGGGTAAGTTCTGCATTGGTTTGCAATTTCTCTTCTGCGATATGGCTGAACAGGGTGCCCTCGCCACCTACTACTTGATGTATTCGAAGGATCTACAGGCTGACAATTGACCTGTTTGGGCAGTCATCCAGTGTCAGCACGGGAGTCGAGCCCAATGCTTCTGCCACTAATTTAGAAATGTTACCCACAGTGTTACAAGATCTCCAATGTATAGGTGTTTAGTTTAAACGCTTATCCATGAACCTCCTATGTACAGAGGAACCTCGGTTATCCAAACAATATGGGCAGGGAATATTTTGTCGGATAATCAAATGCCGGAAAATACAGTTTAGCCAAGCATCGGGACTCTGCGAGCTTACTCAGTCTGAAATTCGGATAATTGACATTTGGATTATCGAGGTTCCTCTGTATAAGTGGTTTAGCTTAAATGCTTACCCATAAACCTCCAATGTTTCGGTACTCTAACACTTACCCATAAACACCCTCTCTGGTCGTCCTCGTGTGGTGATATCACTTTGCCTGCTGTGTCGTTCACTCTTCTATTGTTTGATGCCCCGAGCCCACTCCTGTCATTCTCCTTGCTCTTCTAACTTGCAACAACTGAAGAGAAAAGTGAATTTACAAGAGATAGCATGAAGAGTGAAATTCATTACGAGTGCTTCTGATCAGATATAGAAACACTGAATCCCCAAGTGTGGAAAGAAGGCATTCAGCCAATCGAGTCTGCATCAACCCTCTGAACAGCTCTCTTCCACACCCACAAAAAAAATCCTAAGATAGATATGCTTTCCCTTATCTCATTATTCATTCGGACTAAAGTTTGAGAATGAGAGCTAGTTTTGGTTAATTTCATATTTGCAGTGGAGTGGAGGAAAAGGACTGACTGTTTGGAAACCTCAGTGCCATCTCCCACATCGAGGATCAGTCCCAACCTCAGCTTTTCCTGCACTTTTTGCTGATCACTTCCGGGAGGTAAAACTGAAGAACAAGAGATGGCGGGGGGAGTGAAATGGGCTCGATTTGAGATTTTCATATGTCCTTGAAGAGCTTGGTGCTCGTGCTTGTCATGACCTCTTGACTGAGAGTGGCATTGCTTTCAGGGAAGGAGTAAGGTTACTCAGTTCACAGAATTATGTACATGCAAAGGGCCAATATTCGCTTAATTTTCCTTCAGGTCAAGTAGAGGTAGCAAGGGCAGCCTCATAGATGCATTCCATCTGGAGAGATGAAATCCTTGAAGCTCTTTACAATAGTCTGCAATCATGTTGCAGGAGAAGAGTTTGAATAGTCCATTCTTCATAGCAAAAGGCAGCCATGGGAGATCTTCCCCTAGGATCATCCTAGCATAGGAATTAATATTGATTGAGGATAACTGGATCAGTACTGATAGAGAAGGGGAAGCCTTTGTCTTGTTGAACTGATTAGTCTCCGGGATTGGTTTTCGAAGGAATGGAAGGAATCCTGATAACCTGGACTGGAAACCTATTAAGCAAATAGGAATAAATTACTGAATGTGAACTGTATTCAATGCACAAACCTCTTTGAGTCAGTGAAGAAAGGGTTATTTTAGTAGAAGATTTAAAGTGGAGGCACGTACAGGCAAGAAAATAGATCAGGACTGAACACAATAGAATAATGAACGCTCATAATAGAGTACAGGAGAGAATGCAGAGTCAGGGGTCAAGTAGCAGAATTGATTACTGGCTGACTTCAAGACAGCATTATAATAGAGATAAAGAGTAGTTATTCAGAGTGACAGAGTAGAAAGTGATGTTCCAAAACGATCAGTGCTGAGGCCACTGCTGTTCACAATGTGCATGAATGATTAGGACTCTGGGATTAAGACAATTTCTGACTTGCAGTGGCACTGAAAATTTGTGGGGAGTGGAATAATACTAAGGAGGATTGCAATGAATTATGAGAAGTTATCAACAAACTTGCAGAATGGGCATATAATTAGTAAAAGAGTTTCCATAGATACATGTGACATATTGTATTTCGGTAGGCAGCTTGGATAAGGAGCTTGCACCTGAATGAGCGGAGGTAAGTTCATGAAGGTATGCAAGGTGGCAGGTTGTGATTTCAGTCAGTGGTCAAATCTGACTTGACTGGTGTCATTTCGTCCTTCGTGCTACTCACACTTTCCCTTAAGCTCACATAACTGGACACGTATTCAGCATCAGGATGTCCCCTCCCAAACATAAACCCTTCCCCAATTCCATCAGCACCATTGATAGGGATCACCACCTGCTTAGGGGTTAATTGCTGATCCATTTGCTCTGTCTGAATTTGTAAAATGCTGCGAGTTTTCCACTATTTCTCAAAGCTCCTGAAACCGACAGGGAGTTTGCACATTTTAGTTCTGACTAGCACCCAGCTCCAGCAGCACCTACCTTGGTCTGCACAAAGACTGGGAGAATGAGCAGAGGGAATAGAGATGGGGACAGGCTGTTTGCACAGCAACAAGGTTGAGAGGAGAAGCCCTCTCTCCAAAGGTTCTGTTCACACAGGATTGGCTGTTGGCAAGACTGGTAACATGTGGATCAGATAATCACAAAAATAACAGGTTTCCTCCTCATTCTGTCAGAAATAGACTTCACGCCAGTCTCCTCACACTAGCTGTGGTAAGCAAGCATTAGAGACAAAAAAAAAACTGCAGCTGTTGGAATCCAAAGTGGACGAGCCGGAGGCTGGAAGAACACAGCAGACCAGGCAGCATCAGGAGGTGGAGAAGGCGACATTTCGGGTGCAGCACCCCCTACACCTACACCCATGTCCTGAAGCAGGGTTACATCTGAAACATTGCCTTCTCCACCTCCTGATGCTGCCTGGCTTGTTGTCTTCTTTCAACCTCCTGCCTGTCTACTGTGGTAAACGACCGTGGTACTTTGCATGTCCATTGCCATGTTTCAATGAAAAATTGTAATGAACTCAAGAAGTAGTAGTTTTCAGGGACCATTTCTCTTAGCTTAGTCTCACTAGGGTACAGCCTGTGCAACACTCCCATTTCACTCATAAAGTTATCACTGACATCTGCTGTCTCTTGCAACAATCAATCTCAAAGCAAAGTTAATGCCATGATTTTGAGAATGATACTTGACGCAAACTATGTCTTCCGTTTGAGAACTCTGCAGCCTTCTGAGCTCCACATTTGAGTTCAACAATTTTAGGGCTGAGGAGCCTTCTCTCATGTCCTTACCCCAACCCCTACATACCAGGCCTTGTTATCACATGGTCTGCTATTACACACAACCCATTGTTGGCCACTAATTGTCCACTCGAGTTATACAGATGTACAGCACAGAAACGGACCCTTCGGTCCAACCCGTCCATGCCGACCAGATATCCCAACCCAATCTAGTCCCACCTGCCAGCACCCGGCCCATATCCCTCCAAACCTTCCTATTTATATACCCATCCAGCTGCCTTTTAAATGTTGCAACTGTACTAGCCCCCACCACTTCCTCTGGCAGCTCATTCCATACACGTACCAACCTCTGCATGCCCCGTAGGTCTTAAGTTTTCCCCCTCTTCCCCCTAAACCTATGCCTGCTGGTTCTGAACTCCCCCACCCCAGGGAAAAGACTTTGTCAATTTACCCTATCCATTTCCCTCATAATTTTGTAAATCTCCATAAGGTCAATCCTCAGCCTCCGATGCTCCAGGGAGCTTTGGGATGGGACTGGGATATCATAGCAATTATAGGAACATGGCTCAGGGATGGACAGGACTGGCAGCTGAATGTTCCAGGATACAAATGTTACAGGAAGGATAGAAAGGGAGGCAAGCAAGGAGGAGGTGTGGCATTTTTGATCAGGGTTAGTATTCTAGCTGTACTGAGGGAGGATATTCCTGGAAATACATTCAGGGAAGTTATTTGGGTGGAATTGAGAAATAAGAAAGGGATGATCACCTTATTGGGACTGTATTATAGATCCCCTAATAGTCAGAGGGAAATTGAGAAACAAACGTGAAAGGAGATCTCAGTTACCCGTAAGAATAATAGTGTAGTTATGGTCGGGGATTTTAACTTTCCAAACATAGACTGGGACTGCCATAGTGTTAAGGGTTTAGATGGAAAGGAATTTGTTAAGTGTGTACAAGACAATTTTCTGATTCAGTATGTGGATGTACCTACTAGAGAAGGTGCAAAATGTGATCTAATCTTGGGAAATAAGGCAGGGCAGGTGACTGAGGTGTCAGTGGGGGAGCACTTTGGGGCCAGCGACTATACTCTATTAGATTTAAAATAATGATGGAAAAGGATAGACCAGATCTAAAAGTTGAAGTTCTAAATTGGAGAAAGGCCAATTATGACAGTATTAGGCAAGAACTTCCAAAAGCTGATTGGGGGCAGATGTTCGCAGGTAAAGGGACGGCTAGAAAATGGGAAGCCTTCAGAAATGAGATAACAAGAATCCAGAAAAAGTATATTCTTGTTAGGGTGAAAGGAAAGGCTGGTAGGTATAGGGAATGCTGGATGACTAAAGAAATTGAGGGTTTGGTTAAGAAAAATAAGGATGTATATGTCAGGTACAGACAGGATAGAACGACTGAATCCTTAGAGTATAAAGGCAGTAGGAGTATACTTAAGAGGGCAAAAAGGGGACATTAGATAGCTTTGGGAAATAGAATTAAGGAGAATCCGAAGGGTTTTTGCAAATACATTAAGGACAAAAGGGTAACTAGGCAGAGAATAGGGCCCCTCAAGACGGCCTTTGTGTGGAGCCGCAGAAAATGGGGGAATGCTAAATGAGTATTTTGCATCAGTATTTACTGTGGAAAAGGATATGGAAGATATAGAATGTATGAAAATAGATGGTGACATCTTCCTCTGTAATATGGACATTTTTCAAGAAGTGCTGGATGTCTTGAAACGCATAAAAATAGATAAATCCCCAGGACCTGATCAAGTGGACCTGAGAACTCTGTGGGAAGCTAGGGAAGTGATTGTTGGGCCTCTCGCTGAAATATTTGGATCATCGATAGTCACAGGTGAGGTGCTGGAAGACTGAAGGTTGGCTAACATGGTGCCATTGTTTAAGAAGGGTGGTATTGACAAGCCAGGGAACTATAGACCAGTGAGCCTGACCTCGGTGGTGGACAAGTTGTTGGAGGGAATCCTGAGGGACAGAATGTGCATGTATTTGGAAAGGCAAGGACTGATTAGATTCTCTACAATGTGGAAATAGGCCCTTTGGCCCAACAAGTTCACACCAACCCTCCAAAGAGCAACCCACCCATACCCATTCCCCTACATTTACCCCTGACTAATGCACCTAAAACTATGGGCAATTTAGCATGGTCAATTCACCTGACCTGCACATCCTTTGGACTGTGGGAGGAAACTGGAGCACCTGGAGGAAACCCATTCAGACACTGGGAGAATGTGCAAACTCCACACACAGTCGTCCAAGGCTGGAATCGAACTTGTGCCCCAGGCACTGTGAGGCAGCAGTGCTAACCACTGAGCCACTGTGCCGATAGGGACAGTCAACCTGGCTTTGTGCGTATGAAATCATGTCTCACAAACTTGATTGAGTTTTTTGAAGAAATAACAGAGTATTGATGAGGGCAGAGCGGTAGATATGATCTATATGGACTTCAGCAAAGTGTTCAACAACGTTCCCCGTGGGGGACTGGTTAGCAAGGTTAGATCTCAAGGAATACAGGGAGAATTAGCCATTTGGATATAGAACTGGCTCAAAGGTAGAAGACAGAGGGTGGTGGTGGAGGGTTGTTTTTCAGAGTGGATGCCTGTGACCAGTGGAGTGCCACAAGGATCAGTGCTGGGTCCTCCACTTTTTGTCATTTACATAAATGATTTTGATGCGAGCATAAGAGGTACAGTTAGTAAGTTTGCAGATGACACCAAAATTGGAGGTGCAGTGGACAGTGAAGAAGGTTACCTCAGATTACAACAGGATCTTGATCAGATGGGCCAATGGGCTGAGAAGTGGCAGATGGAGTTTAATTTAGATAAATGCGAGGTGCTGCATTTTGGGAAAGCAAATCTTAGCAGGACTTATACACATTATGGTGAAGTGCGAGGGAGTGTTGCTGAAAAAAAGAGACCTTGGAGTGCAGGTTCATAGCTCCTTGAAAGTGGAGTTTCTGGTAGATAGGATAGTGAAGAAGGCGTTTGGTATACTTTCCTTTATCTGACAGAGTATTGAGTACAGGGGTTGGGAGGTCATGTTCATGTTGCAGCGGTACAGGACATTGGTTAGGCCACTGTTGGAATATTGCATGCAATTCTGGTCTCCTTCCTATCAGAAAGATGTTGTGAAACTTTCATAAATAGTTATTCATTCGCCCAGGCTGATTGTTATCCACTCCTTTGTCTGTCGAAGTGTTCTTCTTTCTCTTTGGGCTCTATCTCCAACTATTGTTTACTCCTTCTCCCCCCCACCCATTCTGTCTTCTGCATATAATCCAACTTTTTTTGAGCTACCATCATTTCTGAGGAAGGGTCATTGATCCCACAACGTTAACTTTGATTTCTCTCCACAGATGCTAGACCTGCTGAGCATTTCCAGCAATTTCTGTTTTTGTTGCAAACTCCTTCTGGGCCCTTGAAACCTACGCAATATCTCCAAGCATCTCCTATAATAAGGGAGATGACTAGTGTTCTTTCAGACAGGGCAGGGGAGCTCATTGTATTCTCTCTGGCCAGAAAGAAGGTGGTGAACCTTGCACAAGGCTACTCTCTGTTAAATGGTTTCAGGAGGTGCACTAATTGCACAAGATGGCTATGAGGGTACTAGATCTAAATAGAGAGGTGTACGACAAATGCAAAGTGTTCTACTCCATGAATATGGAGTTGTGAACAACCATTCTCAGCTTACCACACGAAACAGAGGGAACATTTAGCCTCTGAAACCAGTTTTCCACTATTCAGTGAGAACATGTCTGAAGTGTGACCAAATATATCATATACTGTCTTTCCCCTTTTACCTTTCAAACCATTTTGTTTTGGAAAACAAGTCAAACCCAATTTTAAAATTAATCTCTGACCTAACATTAATTGACGTTTTCAGATCAGAATTCCAAACTTCCAACCCTCCTACTGTGAGGAATGTTTCCTAAATTTTCAATTTCTGTTATGCCCCAGTTCCTAGACTCCCCAGCTAGTGAAAATTATAACTGTTGTCTATATGGGATTTCCTTAGTATCTTAAAACCTTGATTAAATCACCTCCTTGACTTTCTAAATGACAATGAATACAAGCACAGTTTGTAGTAACTCTCTTCCCAATTGACTATGATGATGCTGTGACTTTAAGAGGTTATTTTGTCATTTTTGTTGTTTAACAGAGTGGTTAAAGCAGAGGTTCCAACCAGACTAGCAGAGCTATTGGGGTAAACAGCTTGGGGGGCCTTGGGTCTTTGTTTAACGGCCTCAGTGGGTGTGCCCAGCTCTCTCAGATCCAGATTTCTGGGTTTTGGTTTTTCAGAAGCTGTTGGCATCTCAACAGAGTTGGAAGCTTCAGTTAATGTTTCCCGGTTGCTACACTGTCAGTCTGAATTTTCTCCTTTTTTTTTCCCTCCTGGATTGGAGAACTGCACGTGAGCGTCTGTGCCTGAATTTGCCTTTTGGCCAAGGGGTATGTTTTTGGGATATCACTGTATTGGAACAGTTTATTAGTAATTGTGTACCTATTCAGTTAAGTTTTCAAACGGAATTGTTATTATTTATTTTGTTTATATTTTAAATACAATATTTCAATAAATTATGTTTTTGCTCCACATTAAGTCGTTTGACCAGCTACATTGCACCTGGGACACAACAGTTTACAATTACCTTTAAAATAAGAAAAAGTTAGGGTCTAAGTTACCTTTTGGAAATGTTTTGAAGGGGGTTTGGCCTGGGTCCATAACATGAGGTCTTCAAACCCAGATATGAATGTTTGTTCCTAGTTTAGCTACCCTTCCATCAACTTTGCACCACCAGATTAGCACTGTGCAGGATCACTAAGACAGGCCAAAACCCATGAAACATTGTTGGAATATTTGATAGCATTGACATATATTGGTTGTTTTGTAATGGCCTTTTATTTTATATGCTACCTGACCTGCTGCGCTTTTCCGGCAACACATTTTCAGCTCTGATCTCCAGCATCTGCAGTCCTCACTTTCTCCTCGAAGATTTTATTTTATTGGTCTGGCCGAGAGAATGCTGTGGTGGTGAGCACCAGAGGGAAGGTTGTCAAATGGGCAATTGAGATTGCATTACCTGATATTACAGTCAGCTGAGTCAGTCACAGGCAGCCCAGTCAAAAAGGGGCCATGGCGTTGGTCGGTTAGCACAGCTGGTTAGAACGTGCTGCTAATAACGCCAAGGTTGTGGGTTCAATCCTCGCACTGACCATGTGACGCGCTTGTGTGGTTAGCAGGGCTGTGTCAGGGTTTGCCGTGGCTTTGGCCGCCATGCTGTGGTACGGGCTGGTCACTTTGGTCCCTCCTCCTGGCTTTGTCGCTGACATCCAGAGAACGTTGGTCGACTTCTTCTGGGACAAAAAGATGCACAGGGTCGCTGCGCAGGTTCTGAGTCTTCCTATTGAGAAGGGCAGTCAGTCGCTGGTGTGCATCCGCACCCAGGTCGCGACGTTCCGCCTTCAGACCTTGCAGCGATACCTTTACGTCGAGCCTCCTCCTAGGTGGTGCGCCCTGGCGATGTATTTTTTCCGCCAGGTGCGTAACCTCAACTACGACACGCAGCTCCTGTTCGTCGACCGTGACGTTTTGGAGGTCGCCCTCAAGACGCTGCCTATCTTTTACCAGGCCCTGATCACTGTCTGGAACATGGTCGAATCGCGCCGCGCCTACCCTCCGGCTGGAGTAGCGGCTGTCGTCAGGGAGCCGTTGCTCAGGAATCCGCACCTCCGTACTCGCGGGTTCTAGTGGCTGTCGGAGGGGAGGGCCGTGGCAGCGAGGGTGACCAGGGTCGGGGACGTGCTGGGCGCCGGGGGCCTGGGCTGGACACTGCCGCAGGACATAGCAGGCAGGGCAGCGGTAGACGTCCGGTACGTGGCCACCGCCATCCGATGCCGTAAAACGGTGGTGCTCGGACCTGACGTAGTGCACCAGTTGGAGGATGCTCAGGTGTGCGGTGGGATCCCATCCGCGCTCACCCCAGCCTTGATGGAATTTCACATTGGCCCCAAGATCCCGTACTTCCCGCGGGAGCCTGTGCCCCACAACCTGAGCCACCTCTGGAATTTTAATTTTGTTCCCTTCTGGGGGTAAAAAGGAGGGCCCGGTATAGACTGCTGCTGCACACCGTCCACCTCTTCTCCTTCATCCACCGTCCGGACACGCCTTGGCATGCCCATTTGTCACGGGGCAGTGGGGATCCCCAGTGGAGGGCTCTCGACGCGGGAGTCCTTCCCCTTTCTCTCGGGGATCTGGGGTGGAGGGTGTTGCACGCAGCAGTCCCCTGCAACCGCAGGTTGCGGTGGTTCACGGACTCCCAGCCCAACTGCTTGTTCTGTGGCGCTGTGGAGTCCGTGGACCATGTATATATTGGGTGTGGGCGTTTGCACTCCCTTTTTGATTTTCTGAAAAACCTCCTCCTCTGCTTTTGGTTGCACTTCAGTCCCACGCTCCTGATCTTCGGGCACCCGGTACGGAGGAGGGAGGGCAGGTCTGAAGACCTCCTCGTGGGTCTGCTCCTGGGCCTGGCCAAACTGGCCATCAACAGGTCCAGGCAGCGGGCCGTGGAGAGGGTCGTTAGGGCCGACTGCCTGCCCCTCTTCCGCGGTTACGTTAGGGTCTGGGTGTCCTTGGAGAAGGAGCACGCGGTGTCCACCAACACCCTGGAGTTGTTCAGGGAGAGGTGGGCGCCGCGGGGAGTGGAGTGCATTATTTCCCCCTCCAACTCTATTTTGATTTAGTCTCTACCCTCCCCTTCACTCTTTTGATCACACAGAATTCCCCTTTGATGTGAAGGGCAGTGTTTATCACTGGCCACCCGGCTGTTCTCCTATCTTCCTGGTGGTGGAAATTGAATAAAGATTTGTGCGCTTTCTGTCTTTCAGTGTGTCTCACACCTGCACACACACACCATGGGTGCTGGGGAAAAAAAAAATAAGCACTACCGCAGTTAGACGGTAGTGTGGGGGTTAAAAAGAAAAAATAAAATATTTTTTAAAAAAAGGAAAAATATAACCAGGAGATTCACACAGCAAAAAGAAAGAGGAAAAAAAAATCTAACCAGGAGATGCACTGCCCTTTGATGTGAAGGGCACTGCCTGTCACTGACCACTCGGGTGTTCCCTTTCTTCCTAATGGTAGAAAATGAATAAAGATTTATACACCTGTTGTCTTTCACTGTAAAAGATAAACGGGATCTAATCCTTGGGTGCTGGGGAAAAATAAGCACTACCGCACTTAGGTGGTAGTGTGGGGGTTAATATATATAAAAAAAGGGGCCATGTTGGTTTGCCTTCACTTTCCTCTCAACTGCTTGATGTAAAGGTGTTGACTGTTCCTTCTAGAGATTAGATTATACAGCATGCAGCGGATATCCCACGAATCCTGACATCAGTCCTCTCGAGTAGTTCAAACAAGTGATCCCAGTGTTCTGATCAATGAGCAAAGTGGCTTTTGTTACGTACTGGTGGCCCACATGAGGCTGGGTTGGACACAAGTCCTGACCATGTGGTTGGCTGGGAGCACTTGTTGCCCAGAGGTTATTGGTTTGACGATGTGGCTCAAATGCTGTTGGCGCAGCAGACCGGGCACACAGTAAAGGTACGATGGATATATTGGGTGTGGGCGTTTGCACTCCCTTTTTGATTTTCTCGAAAGCCACCTCCTCTGCTTTTGGTTGCACTTCAGTCCCACGCTCCTGATCTTTGGGCACCTGGTACGGAGGAGTGAGGGCCGGTCTGAAGACCTCCTCGTGGGTCTGCTCCTGGGCCTGGCCAAACTGGCCATAAACAGGTCCAGACAGTGGGCCGTGGAGGGGGTCGTTGGGGCCGACTGCCTGCCCCTCTTCCGCGGTTACGTTAGAGCCCGGGTGTCCTTGGAGAAGGAGCACGCGGTGTCCACCAACACCCTGGAGTTGTTCAGGGAGAGGTGGGCGCCGTAGGGAGTGGAATGCATTATTTCACCCTCCAACTCTATTTTAATTTAGTCCCTGCCCTCCCCTTCATTGTTTGATCACACAGCACTGCCCTTTGATGTGAAGGGCACTGCTTGTCACAGGACACTTGGGCGTTTCTTTGCTTCCGGGTGGTGGAAACTTGAATAAAGATTCATGCACCTTGTGTCTTTCACTGTGTCTCACACCTGGGAAAAAAAAATAAAGGTATGATGGCTGCCAGGGTATCAGGAGTTCATCCACATGGAAGCAAAATGTCAGAAAGTGCATAGGTTTCTGGGTAAGTAAATGGGTAAAACTGTTGCAAATGGATTTCAATGTAGTGTACATAAAGCTGAGATTTTCTAGTTTCAGAAAGTGGGGTTAGGAGAACGTTAGCAATTGGCTTATTTGAGCAGGAGTGCTCCATTTAGGAGGGTGCATGAGAAGTAAAACAATGATGACTGGCTGTAAATCTATATGTACCAATGTTTTTCTTTTCTATCTTTTTGAACAGGTAAGAAGGGAAAGAAGGGCATGTGAGGAAGTTTCTAGAAACTGGACAGTATAACCCACTTTCTTGTTGATCTGAGCTGCAGCACAATCTATACAGCCACCCCTCACCAAAATACCTTTTACCAAGCTTTTGTTGTAATCTTCTAATCTGTAGAATTTAATGTAAAAGAACTGCCTTTTTAATCATTGCTTTCTTTTTAAAAAAAAAACTCTCTTATTGCTTATAAATCTGAGACTTTGGCATGTGTACAGTACATTTCTGCAATGATAATAATTTCCATGTAGAATGCCTTACAAATCTCTAGGCTTGTAGTGGTGGTTCTTATTGTGGATCCAGTTGGCCCTTCTAACCCCATTCAAAATGCCAACATCACCACCTGTCTCTGCAGAATTCTTGATCATTAATTTTTCCCAGCCTCCTCGGCCATCACACCTGAAGGCTTTTTTGCAAGAATTGATCTGAGCTACACAAAGCATTTTTGAACAACTGACAACAAGATCAGAAGAGAAACAATCATTTTGCTTTACTGGCATTGTTTTGATGGAGGGATTGCATTGTAACTCTGAAATTATGTAACAAATGTAGTCCAATTAAAATCTGAATACTCTTTGTTTCAAAGCCATGGTATGGAGATTTGGAAGGCACAATGTAGTTCATGAATAATAATGCATTTCCTGTCCTAAATGTTTGCCATTCATTGGAGAGATCTTGGACTAGAGTTTTTTTTTTCAAATAAAATCTTTTTATAAACTTATGTGTGCTTTCTGTGGTGATTGAGACGTGCTTCAGAGATTGAATATTGATATGAGCTTAGAAGGATATAAGCCATTGCGGTACCCAAGAGAATTGGTTCAGAAACTAAAATCAGGTACAATGGGTTTAAACAAATGTGACATTAGTATCACAAACCATTTGGATGAGTAGACTACAGTATCTCTCAGGATTGGACATATCTGTAACTTCTGTAATTTTTAAAGTTTTTGTCATTAAGTGTAATCTGTACATAGTTAAAAATCACAGAACACCAGGTTATAGTCCAACAGGTTTAATTGGAAGCACTAGCTTCCGGAGCGCCGCTCCTTCATCAGGTGATTGTGCCAACACCGGCATCTCCAAATCATGACTGTACACAATTGGTAGCATTGCAGTAACCCTGTCCAAATCTGTAGGATATTGATTAAAACTCCACTCCAAGAACGTGAATACAAATTCAAGGCTAATATTCTAGTGCAGTAGATAGGCAACATTGCCCTGTTAGAGATGCCTCGCTGAGGACTAACGATCAGTCCTCAGCAAAGGCCTCACCTTTATCCCCCTCTGCCCACGCATCAATGAATTTAATACACGCCGTGACATCGAACACTACTTCCGCCGCCGAGCTTACTTTTACGATCAGGACTCCCACCCACCTTCCCAGGACCCCTTCGCCCACCTCCAACACACTGCATCCACCTGGACACCCCCTGCTGGCCTATTACCCACTCTCGACCTCTTCATTTCCAACTGCTGCCCGGGACATTAACCGCCTCAACCTGTCTACCCCCCCTCCCCCACTCCAACCTCTCATCCTCACAACGTGCAGCCCTCCACTCCCTCTGCTCCAATCCCGACCGCACCATCAAACCAGCAGGTAAAGGGGGCACAGTGGTCATCTGGCGCACTGACCTCTACACCGCTGAAGCCAGACGCCAACTCGAAGACACCACCTCCTACCGCTCCCTTGACCATGACCCCACCCCCCATCACCAAACCATCATCTCCCAGACCATACAGAACTTCATCACCTCAGGAGATCTCCCACCCACAGCTTCCAACCTCATAGTCTGCCCGGTTCTACCTCCTTCCCAAGATCCACAAGCCTGACCACCCTGACCGACCCATTGTCTCAGCATGCTCCTGCCCCACTGAACTCATCTCTACCTACCTCGACACTGTCCTATCCCCCCTAGTCCAAGAACTCCCCACATATGTTTGAGACACCATCCATGCCCACCACCTCCTCCAAGACTTATTTCCCCGGCCTCCAACGCCACATCTTCATCATGGATATCCAATCCCTCCACACCTCTATCAGTTATGACCAGGGCCTCCAAGCCCTCCGTTTCTTCCTCTCCCGCCGTCCCCAACAGTACCCTTCCACCGACACTCTCATTCGTTTGGCTGAACTGGTCCTCACCCTCAACAATTTCTTCTTTGAATCCTCCCACTTCCTCCAGAGCAAAGGGGTAGCCATGGGCACACGTATGGGCCCCAGCTATGCCTGTCTCTTTGTTGGCTACATAGAACAGTTGATCTTCTGTAATTACACCGGCACCAGTCCCCACTTCTTCCTCCGCTACATTGATGACTGCATTGGCGCCACCTCGTGCTCCCGCGAGGAGGTTGAGCAGTTCATCAATTTCACCAACACATTCCACCCTGACCTTAAATTTACCTGGACCATCTCTGACACCTCCCTCCCCTTCCTGGACCTCTTCATCTCCATCAGTGACGACCGACTTGACACTGACATTTTTTTACAAACCCACCGACTCCCACAACTAGCTGTATTACACCTCTTCCCAACCTACCTCCTGCAAAAATGCCATCCTGTATTACCAATTCCTCTGCCTCCGCCGTATCTGCTCCCCGGAGGACCAGTTCCACCACAGAACACAGCAGATGACCTCCTTCTTAAGAGACCGCAATTTCCCTTCCCACGTGGTTAAAGATGCCCTCCAACGCACCTCGTCCACATCCTGCACCTCCGCCCTCAGACCCTACCCCTCCAACCATAACAAGGACAGAATGCCCCTGGTGCTCACCTTCCACCCTACCAACTTTCGCATAAACAAAATCATCCGACGACATTTCTACCACCTCCAAACAGACCCCACCACCAGGGATATATTTCTCTTCCCACCCCTTTCCACCTTCTGCAAAGACCATTCCCTCTGTGACTACCTGGTCAGGTCCACGCCCCCCAACAACCCACCCTCCCATCCTGGCACTTTCCCCTACCACCGCAGGAATTGCAAAACCTGCACCTAGACATCCTCACCTCCATCCAAGGCCCCAAAGGAGCCTTCCAAATCCATCAAAGTTTTACCTGCACATCGACCAATATCATTTATTGTATCCGTTGCTCCCGATGCAGTCTCCTCTACTCTGGGGAGACTGGACGCCTCCTCGCAGAGTGCTTTCGGGAACATCTCTGGGACACCTGCACCAATCAACCGCACCTGTAACCCAACATTTCAACTCCACCTCCCACTCAGCCATGGACATGGCGGCCCTGGGCCTCCTTCACCGCCGTTCCCTCACCACCTGACACCTGGCGGAAGAAAGCCTCATCTTCCACTTCGGAACACTTCAACCCCAGGGTATCAATGTGGACTTCTCCAGTTTCCTCACTTCCCCTTCCCCTACCTCACCCCAGCTCCAAACTTCCAACTCAGCACTGTCCCCATGACTTGTCCTACCTGCCTATCTTCCTTTCCACCTGTCACTCCACTCTCCTCTCTTACCTATCACCTTCATCCCCACCCCCGTTCACCCATTGTACTCTATGCTACTTTCTCCCCACCCTAACCCTCCCCTCATTTATCTCTCCACGCTGCAGGCACTCTCTCTATTCCTGATGAAGGGCTTTTGCCCGAAACGTCGATTTTCCTGCTCCTCAGATGCTGCCTGACCTGCTGTGCTTTTCCAGCACCACTCTAATCTAGAATCTGGTTTCCACCATCTGCAGTCCTTGTTTTTACCTGTTAGAGATACCACCTTTCAAGCTTGTCATTAAATCCAGATGCCCTCTATGCCTCCAGTGGGGAAAAAAGACTGCATGACACTACTTTGAAGAACAGCAGAGGAGTTAAAACTTGAGGAGCTAAAACTTGCTCTCTGTTACAGCTTCCCAGTTATTATCATGTTGCTGTTTGTGAGACCTAGCTGTGTACAAAATAGATCCCATATTTCCTAGAGTTCACCAATGACTAAACTACACAAGTGATTTGGCTTCGCTAAGGTTGCCTTGATGTGGAAGAGCCGGTGTAGGACCTGTGTGGACGAAGTTAAAAATCACACACCAGGTTATAGTCCAACAGGTTTATTTGGAAGCACCAGTTTTCAGAGCACTGCTCCTTCAGGTGGTTGTGGAGTATAAGACCATAAGACACAGAATTTATAGCAAAAGGATTAAAGTGCCTGAAATGATATGTTGAACAAATCAGGATTGCTGTTCAGTCTTTCATCTTTTAGAATGGGTTGCAGGTTTCAGTTCATTAATATGTAAGTCCCAGAACTTCTTTTAAGTCACCTTCTCGAGATAACTTAAGGTTTTATAACAAAAGGTGACATCTCAGCTCAGACAATGCATTAAAGGTATAAGACACTAACCTCCCACCTTTAATGCATTGTTTGAGCTGACATGTCACCTTTTGTAATAAAGCCTTAAGTTACCTCGAGAAGGTGACTTAAAAGAAGTTCTGGGATTTACATATTAATTAAATGAAACCTGCAACCCATTCTAAATGATGAAAAGCTTAATAACAATTCATGTTTGTTCAAAGTTAAAAATCACACAACACCAGGCTATAGTCCAACAGGTTTAATTGGAAGCACTAGCTTTCGGAGCGACGCTCCTTCATCAGGTCTCAGTCCAAGTCCAACACCCCCAGTCCAACATCGGCATCTCCAAATCAAGTTTGTTCAATATATCATTTCAGTTGCATGACACTAATCTTTTTCTGTAAATTCTGTGTCTTATGATCTTCTGTTCCAGAATTATTTGATGAAGGAGCAGTGATCCAAAGGCTAGTGCTTCCAAATAAACCTGTTGGACTAACCTGGTGTGTGATTTTTAACTTTGCCCTCTGAGGTTGTGAAAGGCAGTGAATAAATTGTTATTTTAAGATGCCCCCTCCCAGTGCAACTTCACCATTAAAGGAAGTAAGTTCTCCATTTGCTCCTGTCTCAATGATGCTCTTGAGCTAATTCATGTCATTTAAAAACAGGAGAGGATCTCACCTTCAGGATACCTCTAGGTTAATCTTCTGCTTTCCATATTTCTTTGCCTCTGTGCTGAGAAAGCAGGGCAGAAGTTAAGGACATGCAACACAGAGATCGCAAGCACAAATTCTGAGTTTCGCATCAAGAACAGTGTCCTGGATACCCCTTACTCTCATACTCTTATTGGAGATTAACTAATACAACATTGAGAAAAGTGGAAATAGTTCACCTTAGCTGGACAAGATGGAATGATTTGACCAATTGTATGTTTTGTGCGTCTGTGGAAATACGCCCTCAGTTGTTGACTATGATAAGGTAATGAAGTTCTGCGATAATAAAGGTAATGAACTGCATTCTGTTTATCTTTGGTACAGCCTCTTCATAAATTGTTCTATTGTCTTTTCCATTGTACTATTCCTTCAGTTTCTCAAACTCTGTATAAATGTTTTACTTTCATTAGTCACATCAGATGTAACTATTCACAGATTTCGCTAGAGAATAAAACATCTCTCCACCCTGGAGGCTCTCTGCCTCTATTCGTGATGAAGGGCTTTTGCCTGAAACGTCGATTTTCCTGCTCCTCGGATGCTGGCTGACCTGCTGTGCTTTTCCAGCACCCCTCTGATCTAAACTCTGGTTTCCAGCATCTGCAGTCCTCACTTTTGCCTAATAAAACAGAAGTCAATCTAACTGTAACCTATGCCAGTTATGAGGCAAGTGCATTTGTAGAACGATCAGAAGAAGAGGGAGGGTGGGGAATGAATACATTGTTGATGCTTTTTTTCTGTGTGGGGAAATTTAAATTATCTTTCAGTAGCTGAGTTGCCTTTTCTTTGAGTGATTTTAATGAATTCAGTTTTACAGCTCAGAATCAATTGAGCGTCTCTCATTGAATACCTTGAATGTTAATGTTAATTAGTGACAGAGATTGCATACTATACTCCTGCCAGTCTTTGATGATAATTGTTCAAGTTTCCATTGTGAGCATGGAGGTTCCCCCATCTGCAGCACAGTTATGCAAAATTGTGCACTTCAAAGAATTGCATGTGTCGAATGTATCTCATTACGTTAAAGGCTGTCGCCATTATGAAGGTGAACAGCAAGAGCTCACCAAGCGACGGTGTTTGTTTAATTTCAGCTGCAATGATGGAGAAGCAATCCCAGACAAAGCATTCTCTTTTGCTTCAAATTGTACCATGGGGTTCTGGTTATCTGCTCACTTTGGTGGCTCAGGTGGACTTGAAACCTCTGACATTGCTACACTCCTTCAATATTGCACTGAACCATGCCACAAGGATACCAACTGGGTCAAGCTGGCTGTACCTAATCCTTTTCGTGTGTTTATAAATCATTTGAGTGTCTTAAGTAAATTCTTAAAGAGCAGTGAAAATGGATCTATCATCTTTTCAGTGGGATTGCTTCCCTGTTGGCATCCCTTCTTTTAAGGAGAAATATGTAATCATTTGGAACTTGTGTGGTCTCAGAATGGAATTCATCTCAACACACATCTTTTAATCAACCGTTCTAAAATGTGAAACACAATAATGAAAAGCAATGGAGATGATGTGGTAAGTGCATGGACAATCAATAGATAATATTACTCCATTTAACACATGAGTTACAAGGCCCTTTCCTTGTACATGTTCTTCTTGATGGGTGATGGGATCTGCTTGGAGGATGTCAACAGGCGGTGATGATGTAGTGGTAAATACATCTAGAACCCCAGTAAAATGTTCTGGGGACAACCTCACCATTGCAAATGGTGAAATTTGATACAATTAAAAGCTGGGGAGTGGTAACCGTGTAACTACAAATTGTTGTACATAGAACACAGAACAATACAGCACAGAGCAGGCCGTTCGGCCCTCAATATTGTGCTGACCTGTGAACTAATCTAAACCTATTCCCCTACACTATCCCATCATCATCCATATGCTTATCCAAGGATTGTTTAAATGCCTCTAATGTGGCTGAGTTAACTGCATTGGTAGGCAGGGATTTCCACACCCTTACCACCCTTTGTGTAAAGAACCTGCCTCTGACACGTGTCTTAAATCTATCACCCCTCAATTTGCAGCTATGCCCCCTTGTACAAGCCACATCATTATCCTAGGAAAAAGATTCTCACTGACCACCCTATCTAATCCTCTTATCCTCTTGTATGTCTCTATTAAATCGTCTCTTAGCTGCTTTCTCTACAATGAGAACAGATCTATGTCCCTCAGCCTTTCCTCATAAGACCTTCCCTCCAGACCAGGCAACATCCTGGTAAATCTCTGGTAAATCTTTTCCAATGCTTCCACATCCTTCCTGTAATAGGGCAACCAGAACTGTGCACAATATTCCAAGTGAGGCCGCACTCGCGTTTTGTACAGTTGCAACATGACATCAGGGCTCCAGAACTCAATCCCTTTACCAATAAAACTGACACACTGTATGCCTTCTTAACAGCTCTATCAACCTGGGCAGCAACTTTCAGGGATCTATGTGCATGGACACCAAGGTCCCTCTGCACATCCACACTACCAAGAATCTTTCCATTGACCCAGTATTCTGCCTTCCTGTTATTCTCCCCAAAGTGAATCCTCACATTTATCTGCTTTGAACTCCATTTGATACCTCTCAGCCCAATTCTGTAGTTTATCCAAGTCCCCCTGCAACCTGCAATATTCTTCCACACTGTCCACTACTCCACCGGCTTTAGTGTCATCTGCAAACTTACTAACCCATCCACCTATGCCTGCGTCCAAGACATTTATATAAAAAAACAAACAGCAGTCGCCCCAAAACAGATCCTTGTGGCACACCACTAGTACCGAGACTCCAGGCTGAATATTTTCCACCAACCACTAGATGCTGTCTGCTTACAGAAAGCCAGTTTCTAATCCAAACTGCTGAATCATCCTTAATCCCATGCCTCTGCATTTTCTCCAACAGCCTACTATGTGGAACCATATCAACTGCCCTACTCTCATCCACATGCTTGGTCACCTTTTAAAAAAACTCAATAAGGTTGGCATTTTTGATAAGGGATAGCATTAGAGCTGTGCTGAGGGAGGATATTCCTGGAAATACATCCAGGGAAGTTATTTGGGTGGAACTGAGAAATAAGAAAGGGATGATAACCTTATTGGGATTGTATTATAGACCCCCTAATAGTCAGAGGGAAATTGAGAAACAAATTTGTAAGGAGATCTCAGCTATCTGTAAGAATAATAGGGTAATTATGGTCAGAGATTTTAACTTTCCAAACATAGACTGGGACTGCCATAGTGTTAAGGGTTTAGTTGGAGAGGAATTTATTAAGTGTGTACAAGACAATGTTCTGATTCAGTATGTGGATGTACCTACTAGAGAAGGTGCAAAACCTGACCTACTCTTGGGAAATAAGGCAGGGCAGGTGACTGAGGTGTCAGTGGGAGAGCACTTTGGGGCCAGCGACCATAATTCTGTTTGTTTTAAAATAATGATGGAAAAGGACAGATCAGATCTAAAAGTTGAAGTTCTAAATTGGAGAAAGGCCAATTTTGATGGTATTAGGCAAGAACTTTCAAAAGCTGATTGGAGGCAGATGTTTGCAGGTAAAGGGACGGCTGGAAAATGGGAAGCCTTCAGCAATGAGATAATGAGAATCCAGAGAAAGTATATTCCTGTCAGGGTGAAAGGGAAGGCTGGTAGGTATAGGGAATGCTGGATGACTAAAGAAATTAAGGATTTGGTTAAGAAAAAGAAGGAAGCATATGTAAGGTATAGACAGAATAGATTTGAATCCTTAGAGTATAAAGGCAGTAGGAGCATACTTATGAGGGAAATCAGGAGGGCAAAAAGGGGACATGAGATAGCTTTGGCAAATAGAGTTAAGGAGAATCCAAAGAGTGTTTACAAATACATTAAGGACAAAAAGGTAACGAGGGAGAGAATAGGGCCCGTCAGAGCTGGGCTGAGGAATGGCAGATGGAGTTCAACCCTGTCAAGTGTGAGGTTGTCCATTTTGGAAGGACAAATAAGAATGCGGAATACAGGGTTAACGGTAGGGTTCTTAGTAAGGTGGAGAAGCAGAGGGATCTTGGGGTCTATGTTCATAGCTCTTTGAAAGCTGCCACTCAGGTGGATAGAGCTTATAAGAAGGCCTATGGTGTATTAGTGTTCATTAGCAGAGGGATTGAATTCAAGAGTCGTGAGGTGATGTTGCAGCTGTACAGGACCTTGGTAAGGCCACATTTGGAGTATTGTGTGCAGTTCTGGTCACCTCACTTTAGGAAAGATGTGGAAGCTTTAGAGAGGGTGCAGAGGAGATTTACCAGGATGTTGTTTAGAATGGAGAATAGATCATACGAGGATAGGTTGAGAGTGCTAGGCCTTTTCTCATTGGAACGGTGAAGGATGAGGGGTGACTTGATAGAGGTTTATACGATGATCAGGGGAATAGATAGACAGTCAGAGACTTTTTCCCTGGGTACAACAGAGTGTTACAAGGGGACATAAATTTAAGGTGAAGGGTGGAAGGTATTGGGGGCATGTCAGGGGTAGGTTCTTTACCCAGAGAGTGGTGGGGGCGTGGAATGCACTGCCTGTGGGAGTGGTAGAGTCGGAATCATTGGTGACCTTTAAGCGGCAATTGGATAGGTACATGGGTGGGTGCTTAAGCTAGGACAAATGTTCGGCACAACATCGTGGGCCGAACGTCCTGTTCCGTGCTGTATTGTTCTATGTTCTATGTTCTATGTTCTAAAGATCAGCAAGGCGGCCTTTGTGTGGAGCCACAGAAAATGGGGGAGGTATTAAATGAGTATTTTGCATCAGTATTTATTGTAGAAAAGGATATGCAAGATATAGACTGTAGGGAAGTAGATGATGACATCTTGCAAAATGTCCAGATTACAGAGGAGGAAGTGCTGGATGTCTTGAAACGGGTAAAGGTGGATAAATCCCCAGGACCTGATCAGGTGTACCCTAAAAATCTGTGGGAAGCTAGAGAAGTGATTGCTGGACCTCTTGCTGAGATAGTTATATCATTGACAGTCACAGGTGCGGTGCTGGAAAACTGGAGGTTGGCTAACGTGGTGCCATTGTTTAAGAAGGGTGATAAGGACAAGCCAGGGAACTATAGACCAGTGAGCCTGACGTCTGTGGTGGGCAAGTTGTTGGAGGGAATCATGAGGGACATTTCCTAGGGAGTGTTGCTGAAAAAGAGACCTCAGAGTGCAAGTTCATAGCTCCTTGAAAGTGGAGTCACAGGTAGATAGGACAGTGAAGAAGGCTTTTGGTATGCTTTCCTTTATTGGTCAGAGTATTGAGTACAGGAGTTGGGAGGTCATGTTGCAACTGTACAGGACATTGGTTAGGCCATTGTTGGAATATTGCGTGCAATTCTGGTCTCCTTCCTATCGGAAAGATGTTGTGAAACTTGAAAGGGTTCAGAAAAGATTTACAAGGATGTTGCCAGGGTTGGAGGATTTGAGCTATAAGGAGAGGCTGAACAGGCTGGGGCTGTTTTCCCTGGAGCTTCGGAGGCTGAGAGGTGAACTTATAGAGGTTCACAAAATTATGAGGGGCATGGATAGGCTAAATAGGCAAAGTCTTTTCCCTGGGGTCAGGGAGACCAGAACGAGAGGGCATAGGTTTAGGGTGAGAGGGGAAAGATATAAATGAGACCTAAGGGGCAACATTTTCACACAGAGGGTGGTACGTGTATGGAATGAGCTGCCAGAGGAAGTGTTGGAGGCTGGTACAATTGCAATATTTAAGCGGCATTTGGATGGATATATGAATAGGAAGGGTTGGGGGATATGGGCCGGGTGCTGGCATTTGGGACTAGATTGGGTTGGGATATCGGCATGGACGGGTTGGACTGAAGGGTCTGTTTCCATGCTGTATATCTCTATGATTCTATGACCTGCCCTTGACAAAACCATGTTGATTATTTCCAATCAAATTGTTGCTTGCTAGATGATTATAAATCCTATCTCTTATAATGCTTTCCAAAACTTTTCCTACAACAAATGTAAGGCTCACTGGTATATAACTGGGTCATCTCTACTGCCCTTCTTGAACAAGGGCACAACATTTGCAATCCTCCAGTCCTCTGGCACTAAACCTTAGACAATGTCAACTCAAAGATCTAGGCCACAGGCTCTGCCACCTCCTCCTTAGTTTCCCAGAGAATCCTTGGATAAATCCCATCCGGCCCAGGAAACCTATTTACTTTCACACCTTCTAGACTTGATAACACCTCCTCCTTACTAACCTCAATCCTTACTAATCTAATAGCCCACATTTCAGTCTTCTCCTCTACAATATTCTCCTTTTCCTGTGTGAAAACAGCTGCGAAATATCAGTTTAGCACCCTTCATCTCCACAGGGTCCACACACAACTTCTCACTTCTGTCTTTGACTGACCCTATTCCTACCCTAGATATCATTTTATTCCTCACATACCTATTGAAAGCTTTAGAGTTCTCCTTTATTCTACCTGGTAAAAAAAAAACTGCTCATGTCCCCTCCTTGCTCTTCTTAACTCCCTCTTTAAATCCTTTCTAGCTAATCTGTAACTCTCCATCGCGTCATCTGAACCATCTCGCCTCAACGTCATATAAGCCTCCCTCTTCCACTTAACAAGAGATACAATTTCTTTAGTAAATCACGGTTCCCTTACTTCATCACTTCCTCCCTCCCTGACAGGGACACACTTATCAAGGACACGCAATATCTGTTCCTTAAACCAGCTCCACATTTCGATTGTCCCCATCCCCTGCACTTTGCTACCCCATACTATGCCTCCTAAGTCTTGCCTAATCGCATTATAATTCCCTTTTTCCCATCTATAACTCTTGCCCTGTGGTATGTACCTATCCCTTTCCATCACTAAACTAAACGTAACTGAATTATGGTCACTCTTTCCAAAGTGCTCACCTACCACTAAATCAAACACCTGGCCTGGTTCATCACCAAGCACCAGATCCCGTGTGGCCTCGCCTCTTGTTGGCCCTTCGACATACTGAGTCAGGAAACCCTCCTGTACACATTGGACAAAAACTGATCCATCTGACGTACTAGAGTTATAGCATTTCCAGTCAATGTTGGGGAAGTTAAAGTCCCCTATAATGACCATCCTGTTCCTTTCACATCTACCCAGAATCGTTTTGCCAATCCTCTCCTCCATCTCCCTGGGACTTTGTGGAGGCCTATTAAAAACTCCCAGCAGTGTGACCTCTCCTCTCCTATTTCTAACCTCAGCCCATGCCACCTCAGTAGACAAGTCCTCGTCAAAAGTTCTTTCAGTCATCATTATACTGTCCTTGACTCACAAAGCCACACCTCCCCCTCTTTTATTACATTCCCTAACCTTTATGAAAGGTCTAAACCTTGGAACCTGCAACATATGAGGAACGGCTGAGGATACTGGGATTGTATTCGTTGGAGTTTAGAAGATTAAGGGGAGACTTAATAGAGACGTACAAAATAATACATGGCTTGGAAAAGGTGGATGCTAGGAAATTGTTTCAGTTAGACGAGGAGACTAGGACCCGTGGACACAGCCTTAGAATTAGAGGGGGTCATTTCAGAACAGAAATGCGGAGACATTTCTTCAGCCAGAGAGTGGTGGGCCTGTGGAATTCATTGCCACGGAGTGCAGTGGAAGCCGGGACGCTAAATGTCTTCAAGGCCGAGATTGATAGATTCTTGTTGTCTAGAGGAATTAAGGGCTACGGGGAGAACGCTGGTAAGTGGAGCTGAAATGCGCATCAGCCATGATTGAATGGCGGAGTGGACTCGATGGGCCGAATGGCCTTACTTCCACTCCTATGTCTTATGGTCTTATGGTCTTATCCATTTCTGACCCTGCTCTATCCTTGTCTCCGAAATGGCCACAACATTGTTCTATGTTCTAAATGGGACTAAATTAGGTTAGGATATCTGGTCGGTGTGGACGAGTTGGACCAAAGAGTCTTGATTCCGTGCTGTACATCTCTATGCATCTATGACTGTATGTGCAAAGGGACAGATGTTGGAACATTGCAGAGTTCTCCAAGAGTCTCCTCAGCACCTTTGAGATTGAGAGGTCCCATCACAACTGCAAGGGAAAATCAAACCTGTTTTGTTGCTCAAGCCTTGATGTGACTCTAGCAGATCACAATGACATTGCTCCATGTGAGTTAGAGGACAGTAAGAAATGCAACAGTGAGGACAGTGGAGTAGTTGGTTTGGATTGATTCCTGGGTAATCCGAGTGAATTCGAATCATAGAATGTACGTAATCAGAGAACATGGAAATAGAATCTCCTGTCTCAAACAGACAGAAAGAACAAAGAATGAAAACTTAATAAGCATTTAGGATTTGCAACGCACTGCTGAAAGGGCAACAAGGGTGGCACGGTGGCTCAGTGGTTAGCATTGCTGCCTCACAGCACTAGGGTCATGGGTTCAATTCCAGTTTCTTGTAAAAGCTCTCTTGATGCTTCTCAGAAGGAGGTGTTCAGAAGGAGGAGGTTGAACACCTCTCAGAAGGAGGTGTTCGGCCCTTAGATTATTGACCTCAATATTGAGTCCTAAAGGCTGCAGGGTCCCCAGGTGTAAAATGAGGCCGGCTCCCCCCCCCCCCCACAACACTGCAATGCAAACTGAACACAGGGGCAATAGTCAGAATATGTGGTTCCTTTCTCCCTGATGGCTGGAGCCCAAATCTGTCATCGACTCAAAGCAGTTCTCATTTTGTTTATGGGAAACCAGCTTCTGACACTTTGTAGAAATCCCTTATTGGGGGTTGCATATAACTATCCATAATTTGTTACTGAGTGAGCAAGCAACCTGCTGGTCTATTGGCTGGCATGGAAGATGCAAATGTCATATGGGTGCAGTGGGAATCTTTTCCAGATTAATTGAAGAGACATCAATGGGGCACACTTTAAGTTAGCCTATGATGCACATAACTTGGGAATATCAGGTTGTCTTTTCATTAAAAATACGAGGAAAGGAACTCACAATTTCACCTATTATCCACGCTTCAAATGTTCTTGATATTATTATGCTTCTTATTCCCAATCTGCCAATGGTTTGCACTCATTGCAATTTAGAATTGCCCCCGTCTCTTGATTGTTCAGCCTTATCCTCACTGCAGGTCCCTCCAACCTGAGATTGGGTCATTTGGTATCAAAACGAAAGCACACACAAATATAACCGAGGTCACCTGTCAGAGTTGTTTAACAATGTGAAGGTGTTTGGTAGGAGAGTCTTGGAGAAGATGGGCTGAATGTTGTGGGGTTTGAATGATCTGGCAAGATGTGTAGCAGAATCAGATGACAAGTGCAGCATCACTCATCTTGACACTGGCAGCAACCCGCCCCATCTTTAGTGATTTTCATAAGTGGTGTGGAGAGATTCTCGCTAGGCAGTGGGGAGTTGTCAATTGACAGCGATTAGATCAGAGTGGTGATGGGAAAGCACAGCAGGTCAGGCAGCATCCGAGGAGCAAGAAAATCAAAAATCGACAGTGATTGTTGGTTGTTAAATACCTTCTTAACTGCAAAATCTCCCCGATTAATATTCATCCTCCCATCACCCCAAACTCATCAAAAAAGCTTGATGTCAGGAAAATTTGACAATGGAATGGCAAGAATCTGGCCTATTCAGTTCACTGCTTGCTCTGAATGATATCTATGTTGCAAACTAAGCACCAAACTGATCTCATCCTGGACACCAGGTACAAACACCCTGCATCCAACGTCCCTCATGGCACATCTCCATTTACACTGAGATTGTCATCCAATCATGACAACACAGTAGCCACATCATGACAAGGTGTGAAGCTGGGTAAAGGACATGATAGGAGGTGTTCAGCCCTTAGATTATTGACCTCAATTTGGGTCCTAAAGGCTGCAGGGTCCCCAGATGGCCCTCCCAACACTGCAATGCTGCACCTCAGGCTGCAACGGTTGCTGTAACGCTGGTGCACTTCAGAACAGGCACCTAGGTCGTGTACTGGACCAGGCTGCATCTCCATGCTCTTGAGTTACAATGAAGGGTCACCAGACTCAAAGTGTTAACTCTGTTTTTCCTCTTTGCAAGACGTTACCAGATCTGTTGAGTTTCTCCATCAATTTCTGTTTGTGTCTCCATGCTGTTTGCTGGCTCTCATAGCACTCAATATTTACCTGAAAGCTTACCTGCATCACCTTGCCTTTTTGGGGCTTGCCCATCAGCCACTACTGCTATTTTGCTTTGCCCTTATATTCAGGGTCCTCTCCAAATAAGGGATGAGAAGTCAAATAACAGGCAGCACACTACCCCCTCTTGACTACCAGGGGGCTGATTTCCTCATGGTATTAATGGAGCTGAAGGTCCCACAGCTGTTACAATGGGGAATGCAGGGTCAGTGACATTGGGGATTGGTTGGATGTCAGTGAGTGTGGGGAGATATTGCAAGGGACAATTAGAGTGGAAAAGCACCTGCCTTGGTGGGAGGTGGGTGAAGTAGCAGAGAGAGTAGGAGGTATTGGCGAGAAGGTGATGGAGTTTACCCTGGCAGAAAGGAGAAAGACACAGACCACCTTCAGAGGGTTGAGGTTGTTTTAATGCAAATGGCAACTTTAATGCAAATGGAACAGGCTGGCATGATCTAGTGCAGTGGACCCCTCTGCTAAGACCCTGGGAGGGGGTGGAGGAGGAAGTCCTGCATTAGCAGCACCCTATCCAGCAGGAAATCCAGGTCCCTGCTCGCAAAGAGATTTCCCCTCAGTCAGCCATGCCTGGTGCAAGTGTCAGCAGTTGGAGAGACATCTCCAGACTAATAGTGCACATCTGGTTAACACATTTAGCTTGGGTGACAAGTTGTTGCAGGCAGGACGGGAGGAAAGTCGGGCTGGAAATCAGACACAAGAAACACCATAGGGGTAAGGGAGGTGAGTGAGCTCTCTCGGCCTGACAAATCGTCCCAAAAAAACTCAACACTACTGGGATTCAGCCACAAACATGCAAGATTCAGTCCGATGTTTCTATTTGCTAAGGTGCAGCAACAAATTAAGGCCCATCGATGTAACCTAGTCACTAATCCCAGAAGGAATTCAGGAGAAAACTCTTCACCAAAGAAATGCTGAGAATATGGAGCTTTCTACCACCTGGGACAATTGCTGTGGACGATACTGATGGATTTAGACACAAGTTCGATATACGTTGGACAGAGAGTAATAAAAACTTATGTTGATAGGGTTCGATGAAGTATGGCGTGTGAGAGCCCACATGGAATTTGAGCCATGTGCCCCATTTCTGAGATGTAAACCCTGGGAAAAATCTTGGAAGTCCATCCCCTCATAATGTTGTTGGGGGTGGGGGTATAGGGCTTTTGCCCGAAACGTCGATTTTCCTGCTCCTCAGATGCTGCCTGACCTGCTGTGCTCTTTCAGCACTACTCAAACCTTGACCCTATACCACAAAAAGGCAGCTCATCGCCACAAGGGCAATTAGAAATGGTCAAGAATTAGTTAGCTTTTCAAAAACAATTGATGTAAGGATAGGTGAGGCAGAGTTGTCAATATTGGAGTGAGGTTTGTTACCGTGGGGTTATCATTTGAATGTGAGGTGGAGTGTTCAGCTAAAACCCCTCACTGCCCTTGGACAGGCTCACCTGAATGGAAAAGTTAGGTGTGTAGCGGACACTTTAACTACAATGGCTAACCTTGGCACACAAGGGTAATATTGTTGGAGTTACTGGGATCAGATGCTGAGAATGCAGTTATCCCCATGCCAAGAGTGATTGGAATTGATTTTGAGTCAACAACTGGTGGAGCACGCGTGGGTCTGTGGCAAAGGGGCAATTACAAGAGCATTGGGCTGGTGCCAATGTGCCAATGTGCCAATCAGGCAATGTGATGTAGTTTGGCAGATTGAGGCTTCCCAGTGTTAAGCTACCTAGCTGCCATCAGGATAAGTTTAATAAGTGCAAGACCAATTCTGCACTTGCTATGGCTGGGCCTCCTTGGCTCTATCGACTGTGAAACAGGTCAGAGGATCCTCGCATTCACAGGAAGGGAGTTGTGGAGGACAAACAGCTCTGGTGGTAAGGGGAACCAACAGATATGCCATTCACAGAAAGATAATTAAGGGCCCAAATGAGCCGACGTAAATCAGATCCCACAAAAACATTACCTCAGTCAGTCCATAAAAAGCATTAAAAGACTGAGCAAATAAGATAGATTTGTGTAAGGACACAAAAAATCCAAAACATTTTGTGGCGAGCAAGCCATGAAATGTAAAGCATATTTAAATAATCCTTTTCATATTCCTCCATTAATATCCTTCTCGTTGTCTGCCCATTGCAATGGATATCAGAAACATTGAAATAATCACATTTCTCATTTCTGTAAGGCTGTTGCCTAGTTTGACAAATACGTCCCATCCTCTTTCTCTGTGTTCTCGTGCTTTTTCCTTGGATGGGTTGAGTGACCAGAGGCTGTGGGACCGCAACTTTGGCTATGGGCTACTCATTAAGAAGCAAGTTTGAACATTGTCTGCTTAATTGCATCCAACTCTGGTCTGAGAAAGTATTCTGTAGTAAAGGTCATAATAGTTGTGATAAACAAACAATTACCTGTCACATTCTGTCAGTGTTCCTCGAAATGATCAGCTGTGAGCTGAAGAACACATACAAGGGAAGGAAGTGAATGCAAACTATCTTGTACCTTGTGAGAATTTTCAGCAGTATAGTGTCGGCTGCTCAGCAGAGAGGGTAAAGTAGATGGAAATTGGAAGTGTACTTATTTCAATATGAAAGTGCAGTACATAGTTGCTACTTTTACCATGTGTATTGTGTGAACATTTGGACCCTTGCTGACATGATTTAACCTCATTGTTATCCATTGGGACTGCAGCAGACTTATAGTTAGCCTCTACAGAGCTGACCAATTGGTACCTCCTCTATGTCAGATGCTACAGCAATAGATTTAGACTGATTGAGTTCACATCTGATTTAAGCAGTCATTGACTTATCTGAATTACACCAAGTACTGTTAGACCTCATTACTCCTCTGATTAACCACTTGTTGAAATGGTTAATCCATTTTCCTTAATCTCGCTGAAGCATCTGGATTCCCCCACTGGAAATATTGACTGGTTGATTCAGGAGCACAAAGGTAACCCTAGTTTATTTTTTTCACTATCTGCAGTGTTCTTAAACCCTACTTCCTTCATCTTCTCGCGCGATTGCCTCCAACAAATGTGAAGAGCTCACCGTTTTGTTTGCAACTAGGATGGAGGTTATCTCTCCAACTACCTTTGCTGGTACCTACCCCACTTCATTCAAATCACCCCCGAAACCCTGTCTAACAATCCCCCCTACTTCAATCTTAAATACTTAGAATCCTTACAGTGTGAAAACAGGCCCTTCAGCCCAGCAAGTCCACATCGACCATCCGAAGAGTAGCCCACCCTAACCCATTCCCTTATTTCCTCTACATTTCCCCTGACTAATGCACCTAACATGATGGGCAATTAACATGACCACTCCACCTAACCTGTAGATCTTTGGACTGTGGGAGGAAACCGGAGCACGTGGAGAAAACCCACACAGACGCAGGAAAAATGTGCAAACTCCACAAGGACAGTTGCCTGAGGCTGGAATCGAACCCAATCCCTGGCACTGTGAGGCAGCAGTGCTAACCACTGAGCCACCATGGTGCCCCTAAACTAACCTGAAATGACACCGTTTGGAGTTTCTCTACCAGGTTCCCCATTCCATCTAAACTCATCTTGTCCATGTCTCTTTGACCCCATTTCTAGTAAAGTGTTGACATTTTAAGACTTCCTTGTGACTTGCGCCAAACCACCCCCTTGCATTGTTCAGTTCACTTTTTTCCAGTCTGACCCATCCAGTCACAAACAGAGCATCTCCAGCAATGCCATCACTTCCTGCCACAATGCAGTTAATGCCAGAGTCCCCCGGTGATCTACTCATGAGTCCTCCCTCTTCTTCACTGACCTGTGTTCTTTGATGATATCATCTGTAGACATTAGGCCAGTTTCCCCATTATGTTTAAAATGCCTGTCTATAATGGCCACTACCTCTGAAGCTGCATAATCCATTTGTTCAACCTACAATCTCAGATGAGCTCACTTAATTATTGGTAAGACCAAAACCATTGCCTTTAGGCACTTGCCACAAACACCATATTCTTACCAACATTTTTACACGCCTCCCCAACTCTAATTTCACACTGAGGCTGCCGTCTGCAACCTTGGAATTTGACTTTGGCCAGTGATGAGTTTCTAATCCCTCATTCTCCTCATCTGTACAGCATCACCTTCATTTGCTCCTCTTGTCTATCTGTTTATCACCTCTCACTGATTCTAACTCTCCTCTGAATAACTGGCCATCACCTGCTGCTTGTTTCATCTGGATTTGGGCTGCCCCGAGGTTACCCCATTCAGATCAATCCATTTTTCTTTATCTCGCTGAGCCGCATTGGCATTTGGGACTCCACCACCTTAAATATCAACCTCCTAGTTTGTGCTCAAATATTTGTTCTTTATCTTGACAACCTATTCCTCTCCAACCTTTCCCTGAAATTATTCATTTGCATTAGTTGGTGTTACCAACTGTGAAGGATCCAGATCTCTGAAGTCCAGGATTACAATGCCTGCTACCCAATCCATGCGAATCTGCCATTCTCGAAAGAACACCTTGTGATAGGAGGCTAACTTCTCCCAAATACTGTCCACCTTCTGGACGTTAATGGTCTGATTGTAGTAAGGAAAATGGGAATAGAGAACGTGAACAAACTGGGTCCATCAGTCAGTCACAAAGCACACTCCAGCACGTGTGAATGTTTTAAATGTTTATATTGTAAATAATATTAAAGGGTAAAAGTTACACCAGCTGTAGCATTATTGGAAAGATTACAAGAAGTTCATTTTATTATATGCCCTGACCATATCTGCTTTATTTTTAAATAATTCCATTATAAATAAAGGTCATATCGTACTGATATTCTACCTTTCTGTAACATTTGGCAGTGATAGCCTCATTGTATCTACTCACCAGCCCCTGTCGGTACACATAAGCTTTCACATGGGCTTGTTCACTTTGCCAAGATCACATTACACTGTTTAAATGACTAATGGTGAGGGAAGGGCTGTAACTTAATGTGGGAGTGTAGGTGATGTCAAAAAACCATTCCTGGGATTTTTGATATCAACCATTAAATGCCAGTCACAGCATTCACTCGGTCATGTCACAGCTGTCTAGATATCTTATACTTTTATTTAAAGTTTTGTAACAGTAGTTTAGTAAATTTCTCAACATATCAAGCTTCTGTATCCTGACACATTTGGAGTTGCTGAGCTGAAGCTGGATACAAGGAAAAGCACATTTCTGACTTGGTCTACCACTAGCACCTGCACAATATTAAGATGTGTTATGACTTTTTTCACACTGTCATCTCTTTGCTTATATGGTATGTACATGCTTTACTTCAGGAAGGGAAACAGAATTTTATACTGAAAATACAAGCACAGTGTAAGTCTGGTATCTCCGGAAATACCACTTTAGAAGATTTACATCTTTAAGTCTGCAGCGGCACACATTGCAGACCAGATCCTGGCATTCACTTTATCTTGCATTGCCAATGTTCTTGTATTTGCACAATAGCAAGTGTTTGAAAGTCTTCTTAAAGGTAATGTTGCAGAGGGCATAACATGCTGGGTTGACAGTGCTGTTGATGTAGCACAGCCAGTACCCAATGACCCAAACAGTCTCAGGGACACAGTCATCACAGAAGGTGCTGATGAGAACCATGACATTGTAAGGAGTCCAGGTGAATATAAACGCCAGGAGGATTGCAAAGATTGTCCGCGTAACCTTTTTCTCCCTGGCAGCCACCTGGCGTCTCTTTCGCACTTGGCTCCTTGCAATGTTAGCGAATTTCCTGGCGACAATGCCGGGCTTGTTGGCAGCTGTGTTGTTGGTTGCATTTCCAGGCATGATCTCGATGGCAGTGACACATTCATTGCCAGTCTGCCTGGTGACGATCTTGATCCTTGACCATTTGGAGCTCTGCATTTTGGACAGCTTTGGGACTTGTGCATGCTGTATGACGTCACTGGTGCCTTTCTCTTTGAGGTTGGGTAGGACAGTGCTGGCTGAACTGGACTCATTGGAGGTCTCCTTCTCCTCACGATGGCTCAGAGACACCTGTTTTGTGGAGGGCTTTTCCTCTACCTTTCCATTCCTCACAGTGTCACTGGAGGAGTCCGTTGCTGGCTTGGGAGAGTTGTTATTCTGTTGTTTGCTGAAGTGACTCTTGAAGAAATTGGAAGATCGAGAAGTATTCTCCTTCTGACTGTCTGTCCTATGACTTTTCATTCTACTCCTGCTGGCAAAGGAGACTTGGATGTACAAAACAGTCATGATGACAACTGGAAGGTAGAATGCTGCGATGGCTGTGCCAAAGGTCACAACAGGGTTGGAGAAAAATTGAATGTAGCATTGTCCTTTTTTCACCTTACGCTCACCAACAATGAATTGCCAAAAAAGGATGGCTGGAGCCCACAAGATGAAGGAGAGTATCCAAGCTGCCGCGATCATCAGCCCAGCCAATTTGGTGGTCCTTCGAGCCGGATATGTCAGTGGCTTTGTAACACAGAAGTATCGATCAAAACTGATAATCAGAAGGTTCATTACAGAAGCATTGCTCACAACGTAGTCCAAAGCTAGCCACAAGTCACAGACAACAGGTCCCAGAGGCCAGTAGCCTTTAATAATGTAGACAGTATACAAGTTCATGGAAAAGACTCCAATAATCAAATCGGCACATGCCAAGCTGAATAGGAAGTAGTTGTTAACAGTCTGCAATTGGCGATTAACTTTGATGGATAGCATGACCAATATGTTACCCACCACTGTGACCAAGCTAAGGGATCCAGTCACAACAGCAATGAAGACAATCTCAACAGTCTTGTAAGGGCTGGTCGTTGTCACTTCAACAGTTAAGTTTGAATTGTTGGCTCCAGCTTTCTCAAATGTTACATTCTCCATTTTCAGCAGAAAGGTTTGAACAAACGTGTTATACATAGAACCTGAAACACACAACAAAAGCATCATGAGAATGGTGAATGCCCACTTCTTTTCCCTGCTTAACCTGAGAGTGGTTTCTCTACTACTAGGTCTTCCAGTTTCTCATCCATTCTTCCCTTTTCTTAAGGATGCTACAGTTGTGTGTAGAAATCAAATGTCACTGCAAAATATCAATTAACATTCTAAATATGTGCTGTGGATGTTCTCACTTTGTACTCTGACACATAATAAATGTTAAAGGAAGAGGTTTCATGAAGCATATAGGAACAGGGATAGGTTATTTAACCTTTTGAGCCTGTTCTGTCCTTCAATGGAATCATTACTGATTTGAATCATTACTCTATCCATACACCATGGCTCTATATTCTTTAATACCCTATGTCATTAAAAGTCTATTAATTTCAGAATTAAAACTATGATTTGAGTTAGCATCTGCTGCTTTTGCTGGGAGAGGCTTCCACAATTTTATCACTATTATGTGAAGAAGCATTTCCGAGCTTCACTCCTGAATAGTCTGGCTCCGAATTTTTTTGTATCCAGAGCTTAGCAGCAGAAAAGCTTCTTTCTGTTTAACCTGTCAAATACCTTTAACAACATCTATTACCTTGTTTCCTAAACTTCCATACCACTTGTTTATGTGATCTGTGGTCTTTTAATTTAATCATTACCAGAAACATTCTGATCAATTCCTGCTGCACTCATTTCGCGATTACTGTTTCTGCTTGGGATTGGTTAGCTCAGTTGGCTGGACAGTGCAGTGTAGTGTCAACAATTCAGGTTTAATTTGCACTTCTGGCTAACACCACTATAGAGGTCTGGTCTTCTCAATCTTGGTGGTCACCTGAGGTGCAGTGGTCCTCAGGTTAAACTGCCACCACCATCAGTCATCTGTCTCTCAAGAGAGAGTAGCACTCTGGTCCTCTGAGTCGATGGCAGCTACTACGATTTCTATTTACTTTCTACTGTTAATATGCAGACTGTGCACTGTACACTGTGTGTAATCTAGCCATGGTTGTGGATAGCTGTAGCAAATTTCCTCTCTTTTTATTCTAACCAACTGTTGTAAAAACTAACATTCCATTTGCTGATTCGATTACTTCTGTACAGTTATGGAGTCATAGAGTCATACAGCATGGAAACAGACCCTTCGGTCCAATAGTCCACACCATATTTCCAAGCTAAATTAGTCTCACTTGCCTGCACTTGGCCCATATCCCTCCAAACCATTCCTATTCATGAACTTATCCAAATGTCTTTTAGATGTTGTAACTGTACCTGCATCCATCACTTTCTCTTGTCAGTTCATTCCATACACAAATCACGCTCTGTGTAAAAAAAAACAGCCTCTCATATCCTTTTTAAATCTTTCTCCTCTCACCTTAAAAATATGCCCTCTAGTTTGGAACCCCCCCCCCCACCTTCTCTGTGCCCCTCATGATTTTATAAACCTCAATAAGGTCACCCCTCAACCTCCTAAGCTCCAATAGTCTTTCCAGTCTATTTATATAACTCAAACCCTCCATTTCCAGCAACATCCTGGTAAATCCTTTCTGAATTCTCTCCAGTTTAATAATATCCTTCCTCTGTCAGGGCAACCAGAACTGCACACAGTACTCCAGAGGAGGACTCACCAAAACTTCTGTACAACCTCAACATGATTCCATTTTTCTAATCTGCGTACAAGAACCCCTCAATCTCGTGGAAGCGTGACTGTTTCTAGCTTTTCAACAATTAGAAAATACATTTAGGCGTCCTGTTTTAAACCTTAATGGATGACCTCACATTTTAATCTGTTGAAATCTGTCTGTCACAACTTTGCCCATCCTCTTAATCTATCAATTTCTCTTTGTAATGTTATTCTGCTGTCTACATGATTTAATATACCACAAATCTCTATGTCATTGGCAAACTTTGATATATGACTCCTGTCATTTCAAAGTCATTAATAACCATGATGAATAGTTAAGCTCCCAGTAAAAATCCAGTGGGACACCATTCGCATCCAGATCATGAATATATTCATTGACTCTACCCTCTCTTTTCCACCACCTAACCAATATCCTGTACAGACCAATAATTTCCCGTTAACTTGATTAGTTTTTACTTTAGCTTGCAGGATGCAGGTTTAGCAAACATCATCTGGAGGTCCACCTAAACAGCACCCAGAGACATTCCTCAGCTTACTATTTAGCTACTTTCTCAAACAAGTCAATTTGATCCCATTTGGCATGACTCACCCATTACAAATCCAACTTGATAGAGGCAGTCTCCCAGTGGCAGTCCAATACAGAAACGTGGCGTAAGCAAAGCCAGAGCTTGCTGGAGAACAAAATAGAGAGGGAGATGAAATGGAAAAAAATATGCCTATAGCAGAAATCAGATGAATAACACAACTGAGATATAGGTTGGGTTTGGACCTGGTGAGTGTGATGGCGAAAACAGAAACAAGGGCAGCAAAGACAAAGTGGGGAAAGAGACTGACAACCAACATTAATTGTTTCCCTTTATCAAAAATAGATGGCAAATGGCAAAGCAAGATCGATTTGGGACCAAGAAGGGGATTTAAGCGTGGATGCGAAGTGTGTTGCTGGGACTAAATGAGTACTCTGCCTTTATGAAGGAGGATGGTGCTGCCAAAGCTGTTCTGAATGAAGGGTTAGCTGAGGTTCTAGTTGGGATAAAAATTGATAAAGAGATGCCAAAAAGGCTAGTTGTACTTAGGTTGTTAAGTCGCTAGGACCAGATGGATTATATCAACAATACCAAGACACGTGAGGGAGGAATGTGGAAGGGATCAAAGGGGAAACAGAAAAGTGCACAGCTAAGCACATACAAAGTCAGTGCCAACTGTGCCTGATTCCAGTTAAGTGAGAAAATAGGGAGTTGTAAACCACACTCCAACTGATGTTGCAAGAGCTTAAGACCTGTTAAGAGAAAAAATGTTGTTAAGGCTTGAAATTGAGATGAGATTGGTCAATAGGAAGAGCACCAATTTGTACATAGAAGCATGATTGTAACTGCCAAAAGACAGACTCACCACGCCAGGGCGTGGTGACGGTCCTTGATGCAAGCCATAAAGGAAGCTGTGCTCAGTGTTCTATCATCCAGTTGGTCATTTTGCCAATTCTTGGAGGTCCCACCGAGATAGCTAACCCTCCGACTTGAAGCACAGGTCTGTTTAACGCACCTCATCAGTAAACGAACCAACCATGGTATACATAAGGTAGTGACTTTATCCCTTTGGTCTGTTTACCAGTGAGAAACCTATGCCTGAGTATGAAGTAGGCCGATCGGGAGTGACAGGAGTACAGGATTGTATGTCTGTATAGTGAATGTACATCCAGATGCTGGAATATTTTGAGAATAGAGAAAGTGTCTTCAAGCCCGCCTACAGGAAAAGTGAAGGGAGTCAGGGAGACCAGCTGACAATGATCTGGGAAGAAAAAAGGGTTGTATGATTGGGCAATTTGGTAAACTGTGTCTACAATATTGGGGAACTCAGTAGACTGTGAAATATGAAATAAAGGACGCTCAGTTTGTATGATAGTGTAGTTGTGCCTGTGTATATGTGTGTTATGTGTCAGTTGTCAACAAAATGCTGAGCGACGTCTCTCATGAGGCAGACTCTCAGATGGGAGCACCTTTGGCATATATGTATGTCCATTACAGGCCCAATTCCATAAACTTTGTCAACATATGGGTGAAATGGACGCAGAAGACTGAAAAGCCATTTCCCCCATTCAATTGCGATCGCATAGAATGTTTGGCAAATATTCTGAAAACAAAGGAAAAATAAGGGAATCTGGTGGTAAGGTTACCATTTTTAGTTGACCAAATCTAATAGGAACAAAGACAAGTCTGTACGGAGAACTAGAGAAGTTGTGGAAGTAGGTAGAATGCTGATAAAGACATTAGGCGAAGCTATCCAAGGAATGTTGATTAAGACAGAATTCATGGGACTATGCAGAAACCTGATGAGGGTGTGACGGATTAGGTGTAGGGACCTCGCTTGGTTTTTCAACAATATTCGGGTATATAAGGGATACACGGGGATGCCCGTCCTTGTCACTACTATTGTAAATTGGTTTGCAACCACGTATGAAACAAATCTTCTGTGCGGTCTTGATAGGAAGGGAAGCTAAGAGCCTGAATGGAATCTTGAGTAACCTGTAATATTGCCAGCAGTAATTATAGCTCCAACAGCACAAATATAAGGAAAGACCTGATTGGATCCTTGTCGCTGATAGAGCTAGACCACTCCATAGAAGCCTCTAGATAGTGATGAGGTTGGGGTAGGGGGAGAGGGAGAATGGGACTTTGTTATAGTTCCAGCCAGCATATCCTTTGGTCCCGAGAGAGTGTCGGAACAAGTCGCAGGAGAATGTTGCGTTGTTTAGTGTCTCCAATCCCTTTCTCCTTTTGCATCAGTCGCAGAAGCAGTTATGGGGGTGACAGTCCCAGGTAAAGGACTGCTCACTTTAATCCCTCTGATGATGTATCCTTAGGAAACTCTCACGCTGGTCTTGGGGCCAAGGCTGCAGCCGCAGGACAGTCTGGGACTGTGGTACAACAATGTGTTTCCCTCGCTACCCCTGATAGTTCCGCCCCTTCCCTTGCGGACATTATCACCTCTCAAACAGAATCCAGCACTCTGCAGAACAAATTGTCATGGCAGGTTGCAGGCTGTCTCCAAAGGACAGACAGCTTATGGGTCTCCCACTACAGCCGCGTGGTTGCACCCTCTGCCTGGTTACCATAGCTTGCCCACCTGTGTCACCACTTTACACGTGTGGGCAAAGAAGGGATGAATAGTATTATACAGCAATCCTGGCATGTGCCAGGCTTCACACCCATAGCTGAAAGAGAATAAGTGCTAGATGTACGGTGTGTCAAACAATTAATGCAGGGAAAACTCCCAGTGTCAAGCCTGCTTTGCAGCCCCAACCTTGTGCATAAACAAATGGACATCCACAGTATGGATGAAATCCCATTGAACTTTGTATGGCCTTAACTAAGTCTCTTAAAGCCTGCCATTCACAGGTAGTTGAAGCTCAAAGGGAAGCCACTAAGGAAAGCTGCCACATATACCAGCCAGGAGACTGTGTTTATGAAATCATTCCACCGAAAGAACTGTTTGGAACCCAGGTAGGAAGGGCCATTCCAAGTGCTTTTGGTGACACCCACACAGCGGTGAAAATAAAAAGGAAGCTCACGTGGATCCAGGCATCGCATGTCAAGCCAGCACCGACCCTGACCCCAGAAGGGATGAAGACGGCAAAGAATGTCTAAAGACTGTTATACTGTGAATACTTAACCATTGTATTTCTTTATTCATTCATGGGATGAAGGCGTCACTGGCTAGGCCAGCATTTATTGCCTATCCCTAATTGCCCAGAGGGCAGTTAAGAGCCAACCTTATTGCTGTGGGTCTGGAGTCACATGTGGACCAGACCTGGTAAGGATGGCAGATTTCCTTCCCTAAAGGACATTAGTCTTTAATGAAAACACCCATGCTGCTCATGGCTTAACACAGGATAAGCCATGAGGACCTGTCACATAAGTGAACCAGCTGGGTTTTTCCACCAGTTGACAATGGATCCATGCTCATCACTAGATTCGTAATTCCAGATTTTTTTATTAAATTCAAATTCTATCATCTGACGTGTTGGGGTCCCCAGAAAATTACCTGGCTCTCTGGATTAACAGTCCAGTGATAATGCCACTAGGTTATCATCTCCTCCTATCATTGTTAAAAATGCTGGGGAGATTGCTGTTTGTTATTATAGTGCCAGGTTGATCCAGGCCAAGCTTCTGGGCCAGATCAGTTTTTTTATGAACGTGTAAGAATCCCTTGGAGCACCTGGTGGCAACTGGCCTGGTTCAATGCAAAAGCTCATAAGGGAAACAGCTACTGGGTTTGTTCACAGGTCCCCTGGGATGCTGGGTGTTTGACGTGTATCCCAGGGTATCCCAGTGAATCCGAGTCAGAAAGAAATCTGCTTTTTTACTTTGACATTGGCACACGGAGGGAAAACGGGAGGGGGTGCACCCTGAAAGGTGATTGCTCCTGTGATTGCTTCTGGTTCTGTGCAAACCCCACTCCAACAGAACTCAGAGGCTCCCCTCAGTTTCAGATGACCTTCTGAATGGCGGGGATGTTGCTACTTGGGTTACGTGATCCCACAGCCACACTGCACTCAAGGACCAGACAGCTGTAAAAATAAGATTCACAGAATTCCAGCGACATTAGTGGAAAAGGGCTCTGACAGGATGGGATCAGTTCATGTCCTTCATGTACCAACACAATGGTATATACTGGTTGTCCGGAGAAGCCATGGGAATGGTTAGTCTCCTACAGCAGATTGCTAACGGAATAGTTTGAGCACTCCAGAAGACAAGTAGGGACATACAGGAGATCCACACTGAGTTAGCTGCAATTAAGACTGTAACCCTGCAGAATTGAAAGACCCTTGATCTTATCTTAGCTAAGGAAGGGCGTGCATGCATTATAATACATAAGGGCTGTTGTACCGACATACCAGGCAAATCTGAGGACATATCTGATCTCGCCATTCATATTCTGGCTAAATTTGGAAGGTTGACCAGTCGCTAAAGCAGCCCCCTGGGGGGCCCAGTGAGTTGGCTCCAAGCCACCCTGGGGCACTGGCGAAGCTCAATCACTCAGTGGTGCATTGGGGTGACAGGGTGCATCAGAACCCTTTTGCACCAATTGTGTGAAACAAACTATGGCCAGCGCTATGGTCCAGCAGGTGATAGTACCGGAGGATAAGGATGTAGAATTCCAAAGACTGGGTCAGATTGAACTCTAAGGTTGTCATGAAAGGACAAAAGGGTAGAGTATGGAAGGAATCAAAGGGGGACAGAAGAGTGCGCAGTGAAGCATGTACACAGTTCAGTGCAAACCACACCTGGTTCCTGTTGAGCGAGAAAACAGAAAGTTCAAAACACACTCAACCGGTGTTACATCAGCTTAAGGCAGATGACTTATTAAGGGAATAAATGTTGCTAAGGCTTGGAATTGAGATGTGATTAGTCAATAAGAAAAGCGCCAAATCGTGCATAAAAGTGTGATCGTGATCGCTGAAAGACAGACTCACCACGCCAGGGCTCTGTGACCCTGCTGGTTGACTCTCCTTGCATGCAAGTCATAAAGGAAGCTGTGCTCAGTGTATTATCATCCAGCTCGTCATTTCGACAGGAAGTTATGGAGATATTGCCTATAATCTTCCAAACTACCTTCAACAGTGATGGTGGCAGATTACTGGAGAGCTGCAAATATTATATCCGTGTTCAAGGAAGGGTGTAAAAGGATGAACTCAACAACTGCAGACCTATCAGTTTAACACAATGATAGGAAAAGTTTAGAAATGACAATCCAGGTCAAAATTAAATCATTTGGATAACTGCAGATTAACTTAGGAAAGCTGGCAAGAATTTATTAAAGGCAAATTGCTTTTAACTAATTTGAATTGTATTTTTTTGCTGAACAATGAGGGTAGATGAGCATTTTATAATTGATGTGGTGTCTGTGGACTTCCAGATTACGTGCCACAAAAAATTGGATTTTCTGCAAGGTTGAAGACCATGGAGTTTAAAATGGACAGTACCAGCATGGATACAAGGTTGATTGAGTGCCTAGAAACAGAGGGTAATGGTGAATGATTGTTTATTGGACTGCTAGGTCTAGTGAGGTACCCCAGATGTCAATATTAGGTCACTGCTTTTCCAGTCCTAGACGCCCATTGTCAGGGTACAATTTCAAAGTTTGCGGTTGATATAAAACTTGGAAATATTGTGCATTCTGAGAAGAATACTAATAGATTTCAAGGGGGCATAGGCTGGTGGAATGGGTAGCAAATGTGTGGCCAATGAAATATAGTTCAGAGAAGTATGGAGTGATCCATCTTGGTACTAAAAATGAGGAGAGAACACCGTAAAATAAAGACGGCAAATCTAAGGAGATGCAAGACCAGAGAAACCAGAGGTATATGTGCACAGATCAGGGGAAGGAGTGCTTAATAAGGCAAATGGGACTCAGGGCATGAAATATAGAAGTAGGCAGGGGTTGCTGAATCTTTATGAAATACTTCATGAAGGATTTGATGGCATTGGAGAAGGTGCAGAAAACATTTATCCGGATGGTTCCAGAGGTGACAAACTCCAGTTATCAGAATAGTTTGATGAATCTATGTCTGTTCAATTTGAAATAAAGAAGGCTGAAGAACACAAGTCAGTTTTTGGCCAAACCTTCCTTGTTTCTGTATTAATACATTGTCACTTTATGCATTGTCCATTAAATTTTAAGCCCTCTCTTCTTCCTCAATTCATACAGTCTTTGCTGACCACATTCCCATACCTATAACCTCTGTACTAACTTCCTAACAGTACTGTTCATCAAAGACTATCCCTTCCCTCATCAACCAGATTCCCTAACCTTCATACACTGAAGGTCAAAGGTAAAATCATGGGGGAGCTGTAAAACTGTCCAATACCCAACATACATGATATACTGAAGCAAAACAAAATATGATGCACACTAGATAGCTGAAATAAAGAGAATACTAGAAATACTGAGGCAGCATTGGTTGAATGGAAAGTGGAGGTAGAGGGGTGCTGAAAAATATTGGGGGAGCCGCATTGGTATACCGCCTTGACACATTCTGGCAGCTGGGGATGCTTCTGAGTGGCGGGGCAGGCAACTGATCAGGTGCTCACACAACAGAGGCAGCCAGCCAATTAAGCCTTTTGAGAGCCCAATGTTGTTGACAGTGGTGAAATGCCCAAGTGTGGAGATCGCCAACTCCGTAGAGGTGGGCTCCCTGAGGCAGGCTGAGGACTGGGACATCAAAGCCCTCAATAGTGAGATTGTGGCCAGTGTTTATTGAGTGCAGGGGATTCCCTTTCATTCCTGCTGGTTCCTAGTTTGTTTCTGCACTACTATTCCACCCACTTAATTGAATGACGAACACAATTGCAGCCAAGTATGAGACTGCTTTCCGAAAGGTCAGTTTCACTGCTGGGAATTCTTGGCTTGGGACCCCATCGGTCTGAGGCATCGGGATTTTGAAACACTTAGGAAAATGCAGCCCTACATCAATAATCTTGTGTAGAACTGAAAATAGTTAAATATTTAACAGGTTTTAGAAAAGCACAGAGCATTGAAAGGAGGTAGTGGTGTATGTATCAACATTAGTAAGGTGATTAAATAGAACTCTGTAAGCTTGTTTAGATATATATAAACAAAAGCAAAGGTCAGATAGCAAACAGTGATATAAATACTATAGGTGAGGGGAATATTAAACTAAATCAAATAGTTATAGCATGACTGACAAATGATGGGTGATTTTAATTGTCTTATAGATTGAGAAGAGCAGTGAAGCACGCCTGTAACATAGTAAATTTCTTGTTCCAGATGTTACAGTAAAACAAGGAAGGATAATTAGATCCGAGGTTATAAATTGAAACAAATTAAAAATAAACTCAAGAAATAACAGAGACATTTTTTTCATGTAAATAGTCATTAATGGATGGGAGAACATGCTGGGAAGATGTAGTTAAGAGGCGGATTTAGGAACATTCAGGATACAATAAAATCCTGCCATTTGCAAAGCCACAAAGTCATAGAGTCATATATCATGGAAACAAACCCTTAGGTTCAACTCATCAGCCAGACATCCCAATTTGACCCAGTCCCAGTGGCCTGCATTTGGCCCATATCCCTCTATCCTATTCATATACCCATTCAGGTGTCTTTTAAATGTTGTTATTGTACCTGCCTCCACCACTTCATCTGGCATCACCCTCTGTGTGAAAACAGTACCCCTCAGATCCATTTTAAATCTTCTTCCTCTCACCTTAAACCTGTGCCCTCCAGTTTCGGACTCCTCTACCCTGGGGAAAAAGACTACTCACTCTATTCATGTCCGTCATGATTTTATGAACTTCTACAAAGTCATCTCTCAGCCTCTGACACTCCAGGCGGGAAAAAAAGGCCTCAGCCTACACAGCCTCTCCCTTTAGCTCAAGTTCCTGGGAAACCTTGCAAATGGCAAAATCACAAACAGTGAAAGTATTTTATAATTGGAGTCAACTGGATAGATTTCAACCATCCAAAATCATGATACCTATAAATATTGCTTCTGCATATAAAAATGATATGAATGAATAACATTCGGTCAGCAGTAAGTGCAATGCAAACTATAGCTAATGAACACCAGGCTGATTAGAAAGCCTGTCTTGGAATAGAAACATTGAAAAGCTTTGTTTACTGTTGAATCGGAACTTAGTAAAATCCAACATCAAATGTTTATTTTCCTCATTCTCCCTGGAGAGTAAAGCTGTCTCTGGTACTCTAGCCAGCTATTAGAAGCATGTGGGAATACTGTGGGAAGCAGAATTGTTCAGTCCCGGAGAATCTGTTGACACATGAAATGGTCATGGAAATGGCAGAAAACATTTAATTTTAGTGGTTAAACAATTGCTAATTGTAGTTATTTTTAATCAACCTGTTGAGAGATGTAATGATGCATCTTTGGAGCAGGTGGGACTTGAACCAGGCCTTTTGGATCAGAGGTAGGTGCACAAGAAGCCCTCCGTTTCTGATTGTAAAATGTCTGTTATTAGCTAGAGACTGAAAATTCAAACAAGTCATTTGCAAATTGACAGGAATGTAGATATGAAAATGTCACAAGGTAAGGCGTGACTCTTTGGTATGTTCTAATCTGATGTGAAGACCAATTGGTATCATGCCCAAGATTAAATGATAGCAAGCTTATTCATCTCAGATAATGACATAGTGTCATCCAGCACAGAAACAGACCCTTCAGTCCAGTTGGTCCATGCTGAACATAATCCCAAACTAAACCAATCCCATCTGCCTGCTTTTGGCCCTTATCCCTCCAAACTTTTCCTCTTCATGTATCTATCCAAATATCTTTGAAATGTTGTAATTGTACCTGCATCCACTAATGTGGTATTCTTTATTGCGTTTTAATACATTTGAGAGGGCAAATGAGAGTCATTGGGAGCACAATAACTGTCCCATTAAGGGCAGGAAGACAGCAGATTTCCGCCCGTGAAGGAATATAATGAACTACCTGCCAACTGAAGTCATGGTCACTTTTACGATACCAGCTTTTTATTTCCAGTCATAACTGAAATGAAGCTTACATTTGCAAGCTGCCAAGACCAGTTCATTTCCAATAACAGAACCATAACATTACCTTATCTGAATATGCGAAGTGCTTTGAGATCAAATATATTTTCTCAATCCATTATTATTTTGGGACAAGTGAACCTTGATGCTGCAGTTTGCGATAATGGTGCACACAGTGAGTGAATTCACAAATGATGATGATGCATAGGTCGGGACCTCACTGCCCGGTCTGATGCTCATCTGAGAAAGATGCAATGCTGAGGAATGAGCTTTGTTGAGTCGAGCAAGCAGCATTTTATCATTGACTCTTTTATCTCACCTGGAATGATAAGACAAAGTTGTCTCTCTGTGACTGTAAGGAACTGCAGTCAGTCCCTTTGCCGTCAACAATAGGATAAGACAGACTGCTGTGTTGAGGGTTGTATTGATATCAGTTACTGGGAAATTCCAAGTGGTACAAAAATTAGAAAAATTCTGGACAGAGCAATCTATTGAATCTATTCCAGGTGAGAGTTGTCTTGACATGGGTGGTCTCATCTGACAAATACGTTATCATTTCTGGCTCTTTGGGTGCTTCAAATTTCACTGCTGGCATTTCCCTTAGGGAAGGGATTGCTGCAAGCAGAGACATGAAAGGATGTTACCTTCCAGGCCAAACCTTTACAGAAAAAGCTTTGCTATCACTGTACACCAGCAGGTCCAATTCCCCAAGGTTTGCATATTAGCTCAGGATCTGGGCAAGAATGGAAGGGCTGAGCACTAAATTAAAAATGCTCTGAATGACTACAACCTGGCATCATTTTTGATACTGAGCAGATGTCTTCCAGCTTCTAGCAACCACTTCACTTTTAAGACTGGATAATATATTGCCTACCCACTCTCATGTTTCCTGTCAGTCTGAGCCACTGCCAATATGCACCTTGCTGGTTGGCTAGTGAAGCACTTCAGACTAACGATACCTTGAGCAGAATGTCATTTTTCTGCTTAAATTATTCTTGTGCACTTGGTTGCCAGCCCCAATTAGCTACTTGTGCAATCTGTTCCTCTTCACTACTGTCACTGTGTTTTTTCCCATCAGTATAACAGAAAGCTTTCTCATCTCTTTCAAGTTTTTGACTATATTTAGTTCAGAAAATGTATTTAATACTTGTAATATCTGATTGTATCAGATGGGAAAATTGCTTTTGCAGTCTATCATCCACTCATTGAGAGTCAAAGAAATGTCCAGCACAGAAACAGACCCTTCAGTCCATGTCGACCAGATAACCTAAATTAATCTAGTCTGAGTTGCCAGCATTAGACTGATATCCTTATTAACCCTTCTTATTCATATACCCATCCAGATGCCTTTTAAATGCTGTAATTGTACCAGCCTCCACCACTTTCTCTGGCAGCTCATTCCGTACACACACCACCCTCTGAGTGGAAAAGTTAATCCTTAGGTCCCTTTTATATCTTGCCCCTCTCACCTTAAATCTATTGGACTGCTCTACCTTGGGGAAAAGATCTTGACTATTCAACTTATCTATCCCTTCTTGATTTTATAAACTTTTATAAGGTCACCCCTCAGTCTCTGACACTTTAGAGAAAATAGCTCCAGCCTATTCAACTTCTCCCTGTAGATCAAACCTTCCAACATGGGCAATATCCTGGTAAATCTTTTCTGAACCCTTGCAAGTTTCATGACATCCTTCCTATAGCAGGAAGACCAGAATTGAACGCAGTATTCCAAACGTGGCCTAACCAATGTCCTGTGCAGTGGCAACATGACCTCCCAACTCTTATACTCAACACACTGACCAATAAAGGCAAGCATACCAAACACCTTCTTCATTATCCTGTCTACCTGTGACTCTACTTTCATGGAACTATGAACCTGCATTCTATGATCTTCTTATCTTCCCATCCAGTTCACAAGGGCCAGTCATGTCCTCATGTCTTTTTTATTATTGTTTTTTAACTTCAGAGTGATAATGTGGGACGCCAGTTTCTTGCCCTCCAACTGAATATGAAATTATAGCATGCTATGATCACTCTTCCCTAGAGGGTCATTTACTATGAGATCACTCATTAATTCCACCTCATTACATCGTAACAAATCTGAAAGTACCTGCTCCTTGGATGGCTGCACAACATATTGTTCCAAGAAACAATCTCTGACACATTCAATGAATTCTTCCTCAGGGCTAACCTTTGATTAATCTAGTCTATATGCATTTTTAAATCACCCATGATTATTGTTGCACCTTTCTTACAAACCCTCAGTATTTCCTGATTTATACTGAGCTGCGTTGTGGGACTAATATTTGGGGACCTATAGATTGCTTCCACCGTGGATTTCTTTCCTTTGCTGTTTAATATTTATACAAAAACTGATTCTATATTTTGATTTCTGGTGCTGATATCATTTCTCATTAAAGTACTGATCTCTTCGATTACTGGCAAAGCTATACCACTTCCTCCTCCTCCCTGTCTAACCTATTGAAACACTGAGTGTCCCTGGATATTCAGTTCCCAAACCTGGTCTCCTACAAGCATACTGAAGTAATCACTACCAAATCATACCCATTTGTCTTTATTTACATTGTTAACTCATTAATTTTATTCCAAATGCTTCGTGCATTCAGATACCTAGCCTTTAAGTTTGTTCTATTATCTAATTTTCCAACTATTTACAATTCGTTGGTGCAACATGATGTTCATACATTCTGTTTATTTTCTGGTGACAATCAGACTCGTCACTAATCTGCACTCCTGCCTTCTGTGCAACTGAACCTTGCCTTTGTCATTATTTAGTTTAACATATTAGGTATGTGATCTACCAGGACTCTGGTCTCGGCATGATTCGGGTAGAGCCCATTCGATCAGATTAGCTCCCTCCTTCCCCAGTACTGCTGCCAATGTTCCATCACTTTGAGCTCATTTCTTCCATTCCGATCTTTGAGTATTTATCTCTTGAATCATGTTGACCATGTGCCTATTACTTATGGTTCAGGTAATAATCCAGCGGTGATGAACGTTTTGGTTCTGCTTTCTAATTTAGCCTCTAGCTGCTCATATTCTCTCAGCAGAGCCTCTTTGCCCGTGCTACCTCTTGTGTTGGTAACCACATGGGACCACAACAACTGGACCTCTCCCCTCACATGCCAATGTCCTCTGTAGCCAATGTGAGGTATCCTGAAGCCAGGACCGGGCAGGCAACACGGCCTTTAGGACTCTCAATCCTGGCCACAGAGAATTCCACTGAGTATACTATCCTCCATTATAATTATATTTTTCTTTTCCTTCCTGCATCACAGTGCTATAGTTAATTTGCTCTTCCTCCCTATGCTCCCCGCTCTTGTCCATACAGGGAATAAGAATCTCAAGCCTGTTAAACAAGCACAAAGGCTGAGGCTCCTTCAGTACTTGCTGATAGTGACATCCCCCTGTCCCTGACCACTGACCCAATTTGAGGTGGTTAATCTAAGGGTTGTGACTGCCTCATGAAATACAACATCCAGATAACTCTCCCCCTCTCTGATGTGTCACTGTGTCAAAGCTCAAACTCCAGCTCATCAACTCCCTCAAGAAACCGACACTTGCTACAGATGTGGTCACTATGAACCATGGTAGGGTCCTCCAGCTCCCACGTCATGCAATTACAACACATTGCCCATGCTCGGCATCTCGATTTTATTTAATTAGTTCTTAATTTGTTAGTTTTAATTTGCTACCGGTGTTTTAGTTTTGAATCTGTAAAATATTTCTCCTAGTTACCTTTAATCTGAAAGTAATTCATGGTCAAATTAGCAGTTATTACCGATCAATGAAATTATGTTTTTCCTGTGAAGTCACTCTTTATTTGGTGTTAGGTTCTCGATCTCGGGCTTCAGTTTCTCCTGTTCTCTGCCATGTTGCCTCCAAAATCCCCGAACTATATATGTATACTCATACGATCTAATACACTGGGTCACCTACAGAGATTTATTATTCGACACTCCACTCACACCCTTTGTATGACCTATTGACTCTCTGCCATTGATCTTCCTGGCCATAAACTCTGCGTTCCATGTGCTTCCCTTTCACTACACCAGCTTCAAAAGCTGGTGATCTCAAATACAACCTGTTGGGCTATAGGGAACAGGAGAATCGACGTTTCGGGCATTAGCCCTTGACCTGCTGCGCTTTTCCAGCAACACATTTCCATCTCTGATCTCCAGCATCTGCAGACCTCACTTTCTCCTGGTGGGCTATAACCTGGTGCCATGTGCTTTCTGACTTTGTCCACCCCAGAACAACACAGGCACCTCCACATCATATATATATATATATGTCACTTGGGCTGTGTCTCACTTTAGGTGTGATCTCTCCCAACTGCTCCTGTGAAGTTTACTTATGTATCCAAATTTGGTGACGATGCATAAATGATTGGCAAGAGGCACTTATTTAAGTTGAGTGTGTGAAGTGTGAGTTGATGCAGTTGACAGGGCATGGTTAGGAACATGGGACTGGGATATCATAGCAATTACAGAAACATGGCTCAGGGATGGGCAGGACTGGCAGCTGAATGTTCCAGCTGAATGCTACAGGAAGGATAGAAAGGGAGGCAAAAGAGGAGGGGGAGTGGCATTTTTGATAAGGGATAGCATTACAGCTGTGCTAAGGGAGGATATTCCTGGAAATACATCCAGGGAAGTTATTTGGGTGGAACTGAGAAACTTGACCTACTCTTGGGAAATAAGGCAGGGCAGGTGACTGAGATGTTAGTGGGGGAGCACTTTGGGGCCAGTGACCATTATTCTATTCATTTTAAAATAGTGATGGAAAAGGATAGACCAGATCTAAAAGTTGAAGTTCTAAATTGGAGAAAGGCCAATTTTGACGGTATTAGGCAAGAACTTTCAAAAGCTGATTGGAGGCAGATGTTTGCAGGTAAAGGGACAGCTGGAAAATGGGACGCCTTCAGAAATGAGATAACAAGAACCCAGAGAAAGTATATTCCTGTCAGGGTGAAAGGGAAGGCTGGTAACTATAGGGAATGCTGGATGACTAAAGAAATTGAGGGTTTGGTTAAGAAAAAGAAGGAAGCATATGTCAGGTACAGACAGGATAGATCGAGTGAATCCTTAGAAGAGTATAAAGAAAGTAGGAGTATACTTAAGAGGGAAATCAGGAGGGCAAAAAGGGGACATGAGATAGCTTTGGCAAATAAAATTAAGGAGAATCCAAAAGGGTTTTACAAATATATTAAGGACAAAAGGATAACTAGTGAGAGAATAGGACCCCTCAAAGATCAGCAAGGTGGCCTTTGTGTGGAGCCACAGAAAATGGGGGAGATACTAAATGAATATTTTGCATCAGTATTTACTGTGGAAAAGGATATGGAAGATATAGACTGGAGGGAAATAGATGGTGACATCTTGCAAAATGTGCAGATTACAGAGGAGGAAGTGCTGGATGTCTTGAAACGGTTAAAGGTGGATAAATCCCCAGGACCTGATCAGGTGTACCCGAGAACTCTGTGGGAAGCTAGAGAAGTGATTGCTGGGCCTCTTGCTGAGATATTTGTATCATCGATAGTCACAGGATAGTCTCCAGAAGACTGGAGGTTGGCAAACATGGTGCCACTGTTTAAGAAGGGTGGTAAGGGCAAGCCAGGGAACTATAGACCAGTGAGCCTGACCTCGGTGGTGGGCAAGTTGTTGGAGGGAATCCTGAGGGACAGGATGTACATGTATTTGGAAAGGCAGGGACTGATTCGGGATAGTCAACATGGCTTTGTGCGTGGGAAATCATGTCTCACAAACTTGATTGAGTTTTTTGATGAAGTAACAAAGAAGATTGATGAGGGTAGAGCAGTAGATGTGATTTATGTGGACTTCAGTAAGGCGTTCGACAAGGTTCCCCATGGGAGACTGATTAGCAAGGTTAGATCTCATGGAATACAGGGAGAACTAGCCATTTGGATACAGAACTGGCTCAAAGGCAGAAGACAGAGGGTGTTGGTGGAGGGTTGTTTTTCAGACTGGAGGCCTGTGACCAGTGGAGTGCCACAAGGATCATTGCTGGGCCCTCTATTTTTGTCATTTACATAAATGATTTGGATGTGAGCATAAGAGGTACAGTTCGTAAGTTTGCAGATGACACCAAAATTGGACGTGTAGTGGACTGCGAAGAGGGTTACCTCAGATTACAACAGGATCTTGATCAGATGAGCCAATGGCCGGAGAAGTGGCAGATGAAGTTTAATTCAAATAAATGCGAGGTGCTGCATTTTGGGAAAGCAAATCTTAGCAGGACTTATACACTTAATGGTGAGGTCTGAGGGAGTGTTGCTGAACAATGAGACCTTGGAGTGCAGGTTCTTAGCTCCTTGAAAGTGGAGTCGCAAGTAGATAGGATAGTGAAGAAGGCGTTTGGTATGTTTTCCTTTATTGGTCAGAGTATTGAGTACAGGAGTTGGGAGGTCATGTTGCAGCTGTACAGGACATTGGTTAGGCCACTGTTGGAATATTGCGTGCAATTCTGGTCTCCTTCATATCGGAAAGATGTTGTGAAACCTGAAAGTGTTCAGAAAAGAATTACAAGGATGTTGCCAGGGTTGGAGGATCTGAGCTATAGGGAGAGGTTGAACAGGCTGAGGCTGTTTTCCCTGGAGCGTCGGAGGCTGAGGGGTGACCTTATAGAGGTTTACAAAATTATGAGGAGCATGGATAGGATAAATAGGCAAAGTCTTTTCCCTGGAGTTAGGGAGTCCAGAACTAGAGGGCATGGGTTTAGGGTGAGAGGGGAAAGATATAAAAGAGACCTAGGGGCAACTTTTTCACGCAGAGGGTGGTACGTGTATGGACTGAGCTACCAGAGGATGTGGTGGAGGCTGGTACAATTGCAAAATTTAAGAGGCATTTGGATGGGTATATGAATAGGAAGGGTTTGGAGGGATATGGGCTGGGTGCTGGCAGACTGGGACTAGATTGGGTTGGGATATCTGGTCGGCATAGACGGGTTGGACCGAAGGGTCTGTTTCCATGCTGTACATCTCTATGACTCTATGACAGAAAGAATCAAAAGACAGACTATTATTTAAATGGAGAGAGACTGCAAAAAAAGTTCAACACTGAGGGTCTGGATGTTCTTAAGAAGACAGATTGATTTTGTCCTTCATTGCTCGGAGATTGGAGTTTAAAAATAGGGAAATCTAGTTACCACCGTACAAGGTCTTGGTGAGACCATACCTGGAATATTGTGTATAGTTTTGGTCACTTTATTAAAGAAAAAGAAATGCTAAAATTGGAGGCAGTTCAAAAGGGATTCATTCAGCTGGTTTCGGCGGTGAAGGGGTTGAGTTATAAAGAATGGCTAAACAGTTTAGGCCTTTATTCACTAGAGTTTAAAATAATATGGGATGACCTGATTGAAGCTTGGAAGATTTTAAGGGGCTTGACAGATTAGTTTCAACTAGTGGGGGAATCTTGAACTCGGGGACATAGTTACAGAATAAAGGGACATTCATTTAAAACAGGGGTGTCAAAGAAATCTCTTCTCTGAGGGTGGAGGATGTCTATAGTTCCCTATCCAAATTTTTAAAGAGGTGGTAGGTAGACTTCTGAAATATGAAGAAGACATGAAATGGGAGTTGTGCCCTGACATGGATCAGCCATAATCTGATGGAATAGCCGAATGGTCTATGCTTGTTCCTATGTCTTATGATTTCATGTTCTTATGTTGTCATGTCAATGAATACATCTCTGTGCATTTTGACGAAGTCATTAATGGCTGAGAACATGGCGTCAGGAGCTGAGCAAGACGCCAGCAGTCCTCTGAGTGTCAGTAACCTCAGATGCTTCTTTCTCAGCCAGCAATGTGCTCAGCAGCTTGTGCTCCTGTCAACTTCAGATAGAGTGTCCATATGAAAGTCTCGGACAAAGTGGAAGAAATAGGTGAAAGCCTGGATGGTGTGTTCTCCAAGGGTTTCAGTGGCTTCCTCTTCACAGGCAGTGGTGGAGCTGAGGGTCCCTGGCACTGATCTCTTTGTAGGGACTTGATGGTCCACTAATGCTTGCATGATAAAACAGAGAATTAACTGTCCAAGACAGTAGAGGCTAGTACAGATTAAGAACGAGTTGGCATAGGAGTTAATGGGAGAACAACACAGCACAGTTTGTTTTTCATTGAGGTCTACCTATCCTCACACAACTAGCTATCTTTTTCTTGGGTTAATTCAAGAGTTGCCACCCTCGTATGGTGAGCAGCCCAATGTTAGCCACACCCCAGCCTGCCAGTCCTCTCGACACAAATGTGGGCTAATGTTTCCTGTAAGGAGACAAAGAGAGTAATCGGTTATGATGGAAATGAATGGAAGAGTAGTTAGTGGTGTTGTATGAACTGAAGAGGTGGTAGTGGTATTCCCAGTGAATGAGTAACAAGCTCAGAGGGTGGGCAGAGTGAGTATTTAGGAGAATGGGGGTGAAAGTCGTTGAGTGAACAGGCCGCTCACAATAGTGAGAGTTATACTCAGTAAGCCTTGACGAAATTAACATGTAGTGGCAGAGTTAGAGTGAGCAGTTGCCCTGTGAGCATGAAGTAGCTGAGAAAAAAATGGCAGCAATTCCAAAGGATCATTGACCTACTTCCTGCACCTCTGTGCAACTCATTCTGACTTGGGTCACAGAACTGACCTGGGCTGCAGCCTGGGCCCAGACTGGTGGCGCAGTTTACTGTGAGAGACTGCAGATAAAGGCCACACCCTTCTCTTCATCAACCCACCCAATGTTATTTTCACATACCTGTCTACAAAGCGAATACCAGCTGGGTTTTAAACATAGCACCAGCAGTGTGAACACTGGAAGTCCTATTACGGGAGAGACCTTCACCTCCCCTGCTGCGCGATCCCATGAGAAGGCATGGTGGCTCAGTTGTTAGCACTGCTGCCTCACAGCATCAGGCACCTGGGTTCGATTCCTGCCTCGGGCGACTGACTGTGTGGAGTTTGCACATTCTCCCCGTGTCTGCGTGGGTGTCCTCTGGGTGCTCCGGTTTCCTCCCACAATCTAAAGATGTGCAGGTCAGGTGGATTGGCCATGCTAAATTGCCCATAGCATTAGATCCATTAGTAAATATAGGGTAGGGGAATGGGTCTAGGTGGGTTACTCTTCGGAGGGTCAGTGTGGACTTGTTGGGCCGAAGGGTCTGTTTCCACACTGGAGAGAATTTAATCTAAAGAGGCCATGAAGAGCTTGGCCGCAAATGTAATGAGGCGAAGAGCAGAAGACTGCAAGAGAAACATCACTCTGAGGCATGGTGGACCAGGAACAATGAATCTCACTCAACAAACACATCATTAAAAATGGCAATATTTAACCCCCTACTTTCAGTAAAAGTGACCATGCAGCTAATATTGAATGTCATGAGGAAAATAAAATCTGCCAATCTTATCTTTTTATTTAGGACATGAGAATCACTCACTGGTCAGTGTTTATTTCCTGTCCCTATTTGCTTTTGAGAAGGTGGTGATGAGTTACCTTCTTGAACTGCTGCAATCCATGTGCTCTGGTTTGACTCACAATGCCCTGACAGAGGGAATTCCAAGTTTTTGACCCCACCACAATAAAGGAACGGTGATATATTTCCAAGTCAGGATGGTGAGTGGCTTGGAGGAGAACCTGTAGGTAATGGTATTCCCATGTAACTGCTGCCCTTGTCCTTCTGGATGGAATTGGGAGTGGATTTGGAAGATGCTATCTAAGGTGGACCTGATTTGCCTCTGGACTTATAGTAATGTGGTTGAGCGTTTCCCTGATCAAAACCACTTTTACAATGCCTTCTGGCAGCTGCTTCAACAAAAAAACTATCTGTTTTAAGAGGTGCAGGAGCCTAAGGACTGCAGGACTTTTTCAACTTATGGTAACCCTTTATAACTTTGCAGTTCCTGTTCAGGAGTGCAGACACTCAGCAGTGTGCATTGCGCTGGACGTGTATTGGAACCAGTCAGATGAGCAGATAGTGCTATCCAATTTTGCAGTAAATGTCTCTTTAGCATTTTGTACAGTTTCCAAGAGATGTGATAAAATAATCTACATACAGAAATCATTATTTTACCACCAATTAGTTTTAGCTCTTTTCCTGCCTCATATTCCTCTCTGAAACATACTGATTTATCTTAGGACATGTGTTCATGGTCAGACCTCTTCCTTGTGCTAATTCACTCCTTTAAACATTCATTCAAACATCGCAATGCACACTTTGGTTGTAATGATTGAAATATTAGGTCTTTTATGAGACATAGTAATTTGCAAACCAGCACATGTTTTCAGGTACATCACGCAATATGAGTCAAGTCTGTGTATGTGAACTGGCAATTCAACTAGCAATGAATCTAGATTAGAGTGATGCTAAAAAAGCACAGCAGATCAGGCAACATCTGAGGAGCAGGAAAATCGATATTTCGGGCAAAAGCCCTTCATCAGGAATGGCTTTTACCCAAAACATTGACTTTCCCGCTCCTCGGATGCTGCCTGACCTGCTGTGTTTTTACAGCACCACTCTAATCTAGACTCTGGTTTCCAGCATCTGCAGTCCTCACTTTTGCCTAATTCAACATGAATACTGAGGTATACCGTGCTCCTCAATCCAGTATCTATCAAGGTGCATTAAACTACATGATCCAATAAGAGTAAAATGCACAGAGGTTCAGACACAACTTTTTACAATTCTGCTTTTATCTCTCCGTTCCACAAGTACCACCACAAAGTCACAATACATCAAAAGATATCTAAACATTTCCAAAATAAAAAGGGTTTCATGTGATGCGAGTGACACTTGCAAAGCCAGAATCTGTCAACCATCCCTAAATGCCCTTGAACTGAGTGGAATGTGAGGGCAACCCTGCACTATCTTCTCATTTAACTACTTCTAACAGATTTAAGAACAGCTTCTTCCCCACTGTTATCAGACTTATGAATGGACCTCTCATATTGTTACAGTTGATCTTTCACTGTATCTTCTCTATAGCTGTAACACTATATTTTGTATTTTGTTCTGTTACCCTGATGTACTATGTAAGGTATGATAAGGCTCTGATGTAAAGTCATCTAAACTCAAAACATTAGCTTGCTCTCTCTCCATGGATGCTGCCTGACCCGCTGTGATTTTCAGCATTTTTGTTTTCAGTACAGATTCCAGCATCTGCAGTAATTTGGTTCTACCTGAGATATGATTTGTCTGGTTAGCATGCAATGCAATACTTGCCACTGTATCTCAGTACATGTGACAGTAATAAATCAAATCAAATCAGATTCTAATATGTAATCACCAATAAGTGTACTTTTGATTGTCTGAACCCCCAAGCAGCAACTGCAAAATTATAAGGGGTTATCGCAAGTTCAAGAAAGGCCTGTAGTACTTAAGGCCAGCCTGCAAATCTTAGACAGGAGATGCCTTTTTATTGAAGCAGATCCCAGAAGACAATGTAAAAGTGATTTTGATCAGAGAAAGACACAACATGCCGGAGAATGGACTCCAAGATGTTTTAATATTGAATTTCTTGGTGCAGGAGGAGAAGAGGTACCATCTATTCAGAGACAGTCAGGAGGCTGTCTGAAAAACACTTTGCAAATACAGTGGGAACAGCAAGTTATCGGGAGCAATGTCGGCAGTGCTGTCCGAAGGACTTGGATGTAGAACCAGAAGTCCAATGATTTCACACAACTGCTTACAGTCACTGAATACATCTTCAAATATCAGGTGAACTAGTTTACAACTCATGCACTGTCTCAATAGATCACATTCTCATTACCAATGTGCCAGTCTATTAGTTCCAGACCTATATTCACAGATCATCTCACCCTCACACACACAGCAACAAGCCTCAAGCTCACACCCACAACTTGCATACACCATTCCACCATGACTGTCAAACAGATTATTTCACTCTCCTTAATGCACTTTCCTCTCTGTTGCAGGACAAGGTGATGTCTTACCAACACGCAACTGTACTCAACTAGCAGGGAAACAGAATATTCTATTACACTCCTGATTCCTTATGCATTGTGCATTGTAGATGATGGACAGGCTTTGGGTGATAAGGAGTAGACTTACTCACTGCAGAATTCCTTGCCTCTGACCTGCTTTTGTAACCGCGTTACTTACATGGGTGGTCTCATTAGTTTTGTGGTCAATAATAAATTCCAGAATTCTGATGTTGGGTCTTAAATGATAGTAAAGCTCTTGAACATCAAGGGAAAGGTGGTCATCGCTTAGTAATTTTGTGGTTCAAATTATGCTTGCTGTTTATCAGCCCAAGACTGAATGTTGACTATACCTTGCTACTTTGGGATCTAAGGATCTGAGAAGATTTCATTTTTCTTTGTATTAATTGTTATGATTCCCACTGATGGTAATAGTAGACAAGTCAGATACCAGAGTGAAACTTGGCTCTAAAGATCACAAGTTTTGTTTTGGCAATTAGTTATTGTGGTGCCTGAACATATTCACAAGAGCCTGCCAATGTACTTTTAACAAAATAACATAAGTTTATTACACAGAAGAAGAGAAATACATAAGAAATTTTGGAAGATGTTTTCATAATAGCATTAAAAAAAATTTAGCCGTTTTCCCAGCAACATCCTTTATGGACACTCAATCCTAATGAAATATCATTTCTAACTTCACTCTAATTTCTTACTCAACTAATAACGTTGCAACTATATCTTTTGGGTGACTTTCTGCAGTTTGCCCCAAGACAGGCAGACACAGGCTAACTGACTGACTTTTCTCACAGAATCCTAAGAACAAAACATAAGGTTTTTTCTCAAGTACTTACACTACTCTGAGGCCATTAAACAACACATTTTTTGGTATAGACTTTTTTTCTGAAATAAACGTGCTTCTGACCTCTAGACTCTCATTTGCATGGTTGTAAAAGGTCAACTCAATGAACACTTCAGAAATTATTTCCCCATGCAGCTTATCTAGTCATTTAGCTCAAGTCATATGATTTCTTGGAAATGCTGTTTTGACTCACTGTTAAAATAGATGAGTTGCTGACCCTTTCAGATTCTCAGAACTAAGAACCAAAAACCCATTTCCCACTACTTTATAACCCAAGTTGCCAAATAATACTATGCCATTAACTTTTGTCATCACATTTCTCCAACCAGTGGGGACCTCCAACTTTCCCTCTCCCAATTCCCATTCACTTTAGCGCTGTTGGGGCCACCTTCAGTGAAATAGTGCATTAATGCTAAAGGCAGTGACTATAATCTCACCTCCTGAATTCAGCTCTTTGCCCATGTTTCGACCAAAGTTTGTAATGAGGTTTGGAGCTGAATGGGGAATCTTTTACAGCTGCTCAACATATTCAGTTGTTTGAGGTGAAAAGAGGGCATCAGTTGGAGTATGAATCACTAAAATGGCACCATCACCATCAAATTAATATTATGCTACATAATCAATGTCACAATTTGCCTCTTCTGCATCCTTCTGGTGGATGCACTCTGGAGCTGAGCTGATGCCTTTACCAAAATGGCACATAGCGTAGCTAACAACAGAACTGTGTACATGCGCTACAGCTGCTGCTTTTGAGACAAAGGAAAATTCATAAAATAGCTAATTATAGAACCAAATTTAACCACAAATGTATAACATTGCAAGTGTGGTGTTGGCTTGTAAGGACAGTCTTAGTTAGTGCAGCAGTGAGATGAACAATCAGTTAATTAGTCCATCATTATTTAGAAACAAGCCAATCTGATAACTGCACAACAGTGAACACATGTATTGAGCAGATGGCCGGCTTTTGTCTTTGTGTAAACATTACTCATTTACTCCCTTCTGCTGTGGTACGGTTCAAGTACATCTCAGTAACCCCTACACTCATCCAGAAAACATTGGCTAAAAAGGGACAGCTACAGCTGCAGCCGTGTGGTTCAGTACTGTATGTACCCAGGTGCTGTAAACTGAGCAAGTTATTTACCAACCACAGCATTGGAACCGATGCTCAAGAGCAGGAGGGGTTATGTTGGTGCGAGAGAATCAGGTGTTGATCTACGATTATGGCAGCTGTATAAATAACAGGCATCGCCTGAGTTTGAACATTGTCCATGATTCTGACACTTCTGGCAGAATTGTACAATATTCAGTGAGTGTGCTTTGGGATACCCCCTCTCCTAAGGGCTTGTTAAGTTGCTGCAAGCTCATGTGTTCCTTTATTTGACTTGGGAAAAGCATTTTTAATGCCTTGCTTCATGTACACAGGAGGAATGAAGCCCCCAAGAGGTTGTGTAAGTGCATGCCCAATGCAGACTAATGTGAAATGTTCAGTTGCCAGCTTGTACAGAGATCAAATTACTCACAGCGGAGCTCAACATTTTTTTTACATTCTTATGCCAATTTTGTTTTGCAGAAAAGAGTAGAAGATAGCCACGAGAACAAACAAAAGGCAAAGGATGACAAAAAGTTGTTCAGTTCAATGAAGCTAACTCCTGCTGAACTCCCTCATAAAAAATGTAAAGAGCAGAGAGGATGGACAAGGCAGGGTTTCTTTATAGACCAACATATCTACATTGTGGTATAAAGCAGCTTTAAATATGGTGAAAAATCTTGAGAAAAATGGCGAAAGATATCTGAAGGAGCAAAAGGTACTAAACATCCCACAAATTACTAAACATTCATGTACATTTACAGAAAGTCAGCAAAATAGCTCATGACATAGAGTACATGTACAGCATGGAAACAAACCCTTCGGTCCATGCCAACCAGATATCCTAAATTAATCTAGTCCCATTTGCCAGCATTTGGCCCATATCCCTCCAAACCCTTCCTATTCATATACCCATCCAGACACCTTTTAAATGTAATTGTACCAGCCTCCAAAACATCCACTGGCAGCTCATTCCATACACACACCACCCTCTATAAGGTTTATAATTAAATATTTGTGTACATGTACAAAAAAATCATCAAAATAGCTCATGACATAGAGTCATAAAGATGTACAGCATAGAAACAGACCCTTCGGTCCATGCCAACCAGATATTCTAAATTAATCTAGTCCCACCTGCCAGCACCCGGCCCATATCCCTCCAAACCCTTCCTATTCATATACCCATCCAGATGCCTTTTAAATGGTGCAGTTGTAACAGCCTCCACCACTTCCTCTGGTAGCCCATTCCATACACGAACCATCCTCTGTGTGAAAATGTTGCCCCTTAGGTCTCTTTTATATCTTTCCCCTCTCACTCTAAACCTATGCCCTCTAGTTCTGGATTCCATCAAGGAAAAGTCCTTATCTATTTACCCTATCCATGCCCTTCATGATTTTATAAACATCTATAAAGTCACCCCTCAGCCTCTGACACTCCAGGGAAAACAGCCCCAGTCTATTCAACCTCTCGCTATAGCTCAAATCCTCCAAACCTGGCAATATCCTTGTAAATCTTTTCTGAATCCTTTCAAGTTTCACAACACCATTCTGCTAGGAAGGAGACCAGAATTGCACACAATATTCCAAAAGTGGCCTAACCAATGTCCTGTACAGCCACAACATGACCTCCTAACTCCTGTACTCAATGCTCTTACCAATACAGGAAAGCATACCAAATGCTTTCTTCACTATCCTATTTACCTATGATTCAAGAAGCTATGAACCTGCATTCCAAGGTCTCCTTTTTCAGCAACACTTCCCAGGACCTTACCATTAAGTGTATAAGTCTTGCTAAGATTTGCTTTCCCAAAATGCAGCACTTCTCATTTATCTAAATTAAACTCCATCTGCCACTTCTCAGCCCATTGGCCCATCTGATCAAGATCCTGTTGTAATCTGAGGTAACCTTCTTCACTGTCCACTACACCTCCAATTTTGGTGTCATCTGCAAACTTACTAACTATACCTTTTATGCTCACATCAAAATCATTTATATAAATGACAAAAGCAGTGGACCCAGTACCAAACCTTGTGGCACTCCACCGGTCACAGGCCTCCAGTCTGCAAAACAGCCCTCCACCACCACTTTCTGTCTTCTATGTTTGAGCCAGTTCTGTATCCAAATGGTTGGTTCTCCCTGTATTCCATGAGATCTAACCTTGCTAAACAGTCTCACATGGAGAACCTTGTTGAATGCCTTACTAAATCCACATAGATCAAATCTACTGCTCTGCCCTCAGAGAACACCTCTGGGACACCCGGACCAACCAACCCAACCACCCTGTCGCTCAACACTTCAACTCCCCCTCCCACTCCACCAAGGATATGCAGGTCTTTGGACTCCTCCATCACCAGACCACAACAACACCACGGTTGGAGGAAGAGCGCCTCATCTTCCACCTAGGAACCCTCCAACCACAAGGGATGAACTCGGATTTCACCAGTTTCCTCATTTCCCCTCCCCCCACCTTGTCTCAGTCAAATCCATTGAACTCAGCACCGCCTTCCTAACCTGCAATCTTCTTCCTGACCTCTCCGCCCCACCCCAGTCTGACCTATCACCCTCACCTTGACCTCTTTCCACCTATCGCATTTCCGACGCCCCTCCCCCAAGTCCCTCCTCTCTACCTTTTATCTTAACCTGCTGGACACACTTTCCTCATTCCTGCAGAAGGGCTTATGCCCGAAATGTCGATTCTCCTATTCCCTGGATGCTGCCTGACCTGCTGCGCTTTTCCAGCAACACATTTTTAGCTTGTATTGAATTCAGATTTCACCATCGGCCATGAGGGTTCAAACCCAACTGCTTAGCACATTAATGTGGATTTCTGGATTGCTAGCCCACTAACATGCCCACTATGTCACTATCTCCTGTGTCGTCTCCTAAAACGATATTGGGACTTAAAGGCTTAAAGAAGATAAGTTATGTAAACTGGAGTTCCAATCTCTTTAATTTAGAAGACTGAAAAGTGTTGTTGTCAAGTTGTTAGAATGATCAAAGGGTGGTTTCAAGAGGGAGGAACCACATGGGAATCTGAGTGATATGGGTTTTGGTGAGATTTGTGGCAGAATTGAATGAGATAACAAGTGAGGCCTATCTCCACGTAGAGAGCACCCTGTTGCATGCTTTATGCCTTTGACAAATGGTGCAGTGAGTTTCCTGCTAGGCAATAAGTTGACAATTAAGGGGCATTATTGCTTGTTAAACACCTTGTTGATGGCACAAACCGCTTCATTAATGTTCACTTTGATATCTTATTAGAAAAGGTAGATATTGAGAAAAATTGGCAAGGAAGCCAATGCAGATACCAGGCAGATTTGACTCATTGCTTGCCCTGGATGACCTCTATGTTGAATACCAGGCACAAACATCTCCGGTTGCACTCCATGGGCACAGCCCCACTCACCCCATGACTAGGGACATTGGTATTTGGCATGTACTAGCCTTGAAGAATATTCATGGCACATCTCCTATCCACTTATAGGATGCTTCTGCACTTCAACCTTTGAATGAATCAGTAGCTATCATTGTAATACTGCAGCAAGGGCACTTTGTGTTCAGGGACATGCAAGGACTGGGCTAGGTGGCATCTTGGGGCTCTTTGCTTGCTGTCATGGTGCTCACTCAGTCTGAGCCTACCTGGATGCTCACAGGACCACTGCCTTGCACTGCCTTGCCTTGTCTTCTGACACTTTGCTCTACTCAGTCAGAGTACCAAGCTTAACAATTTCTCTTTCGCTTTGTCACTTAGTGCAGTCACAAAGGATAGATGTTTGCCGCAGTTGTCAAGGGAGATTAGCTAATGTAAAACAAAGAATTGCAGATGATGGAGATCTGAAACAGAGAAAAACAGAAATTGATGGAGAAACCCAGCAGGAGAGATGAAACAGAGTTAATGTTTGAGTTTAGTGATCCTTTTTCAGAACTGCATTCAGTGGGCCTTCTTCTCCAGTTTTGAATAATGGTCACTTTGTTTTCTCTCCACAGACCCTGCCAGGCCTGCTGAGTTTCTCTCGCCATTTCTGTTTTTGTTTGTTTCGAGGTATATAGTCTTCGGTTGAGGGGCCCTGGGTCAATAAGTCAAGGGCAGCCTTCAAAAAGAATATTTGAAATGATCAGTCAGTCATTCAGGGTAATCAGGGTCCAGGCACTCTCCAAAGAAGGCTGTCCTCCACCGATCTTGAATCTTACTGCCCTGGAGGGGGCTGCTTTCTTCCTTGAATGAAAGGGAGAGAGAGAGGGAGACAGGTATTCAGGGAGAGGAATATGGGTGGCACGGCTGTTACTATTGGTGCAGGTAGGGAGGTGTCCTGAGCGGGTATTTAGGCAGAATACGGAATATGTTGGGGTTGTGGATTGATAGCGAGTGAGGTAAGATGTTGCAGGCAATAGTGAGAATGGCAGAGTGTGAGCCTTGGTGGGAAGTGGTGAAGTATGCTGGCAGAGTGAAGTAGGACATTAATCTTCTTGGTCCATTCCTCCACTTGACTGAGACAGCTTTAACCTGGGAAGCAAACTTGGACCAGGCTGGCATGGTCAGGTGTTGTCTTCATTGCTGGTCTTGGGTGGAATAGGAAGTCCAGCCTCTCAATACTCAGCCCACAATGAACTTTTTAAATACGGGGCATGTGCAAAGGACGCAAGTGAATTGTGGGATATCCACTGAGTGACGAGGTTATGCCCCACAATGAGATGGGTACTGAATCCGATTTGAGGGATGCCATTTGGGTGGGGTAGGTAGTTAATCAGGTGAAGATTAGACTGGTGCTGGAAAAGGACAGCAGGTCAGGCAGCATCCAAGGAGCAGGAAACTCGACGTTTCAGGCAAAAGCCCTTCATCAGGAATGAGGTTGTAGAGAGAGGAGAACTTCTTGAAGGTAGGCTTCCTTGCAAGAGGATTCAAAATAAGATTAAAATCAACTAGGCAAAAGTGAGGACTGCAGATGCTGGAGGTCAGAGTCAAGATTAGAGTGGTTCTGTAAAAGCACAGCAAGTCAGGCAGCATCCGAGGAGCAGGAAAACAAAGTGAATGTTTTGAGTCCAGTGACCATTATTCAAAACTGGAGAAGAAGGGCCACTGAAGGAGCCTCATTCCTGATGACGGGCTCCTGCCCAAAACATTGATTTTCCTGCTCCTCGGATGCTGCCTGACCTGCTGTGATTTTTCCAGCACCTCTCTAATCTTGACTCTGATCTCTGGCAGCTACAGTCCTCACTTTGGCCTAGTTGATTTTAAGCTTACTTAAAATCCTCTTGCAAGGATGCCTACCTTGAAAAAGTTCCCCTTCTCCCCTCCCCACCCATACCCCACCATGTTAATCGGGTGAGTTTGGTTAGATGTAGTAAGAAAGCCTGTTAGGTCTCATGTTGGAAATCCTTCTAAAAAAGTTGAAGCAACCTGGATTTAACCAAAACAGCATGAGATTCTGCTCAGAGATGCTATTTCCTGTGGTTGAAAATCCAATACACGGGAAATTAAGAACAAACTTAAAATTTGGTCATTTAGGAGTGAATTAAATAAACACTTTTTTCACATAAAAGAAAGCAAATCTGAACAGGTTACAAATGCAGAATACATTGAGCATTTCCAGTCTGGGAACCATATGTTTTGTGAGATAAGGATATCAAGGGACATAGATCAAAGGCAGGTAAATGAAATTATGGTGCAGATCAGGAATGGATAATGGCTTACTTTGTACTGGACGTCATCCTAGAAAGCAGTGTTAAAATCATACAAGGTCTAAAAATTCCAGCTTTTGTCAGCGTAGAGATAATGTGCTCAACATATAAAGAGGCAATAAGTTTGGTCCAGGAGAAGATGTCGCAAGTCTTGTTTTGGAGAGGATACAGTCTGTGACATTGTTGCAACAACCCATTGATCAAATGCTTTGGAGATGTTAGATGTTCATGAGACATTTCTTGGAATAAGTGGGGCAGTAAATCATGACAGCTGCTGTTTAAAAGCCTTCAGTGAGCGACAGGCATTAAACTCCTGCCCATATCCCATCAGCTTTTGTTTTAGTTTACAGGAAATCTCAGAGGCTATCGAGCATATGCTTGAGTTTTATTTTTCTAAAACAGGTGTTTAAGAGGATCAACATTACTGAATTAATACTTTCTCATCCATCAGCGTAGGAACAGCTATGGAATAGACTAAAAGACACAACTTGCAGCCAATATTGCACCACTTGTTGCGATATATGTGTTTGTTTTAACTGTAATGTAAATACAGTACAGTACTGAATGGTTGGTGAACTTGATTCATGTTTTTATAAGTAGTGGCCTCCCTCCGAGGTGATTTGTCGAGACTGAAACCGTGTATGAGGGTCGTAAGAGGTAATGTTTAAATATACAATCGAAGTTTTCTTTCAATACAGCAATTTCGTGGAGCTCTTTTTGTTTCTGATTACATACATCTGCAAAGCCACGAGCAATTTTTTCCAGGTGACTCTTCATTTCTGCATACCGTTTCTTCAAGATTGAATTTTCGTTAACTGTTAATTCTTCCCTTCTCTTGTAACCTCCAACAACAAAGGTTTGTTTCTGAATCCCTTCTAAAAACCAGTTGGCTGTAGTGTAACTTCATTGCTGATCAGTGGGAATCTTGTCTTCCACTGCATGTCAAGGTTTACTCTTATGATTTAAGTTAAGAGAAGTTAAACTTTAATTGCAGCCTTCATCCAGGTAGAGTCATACAAAAATCTGAGAGAATTAGTGGATGCTTGAATTTGTTTTTTTTTAAGCTTGAGTTATTTGTTTTCAGGAAGGATAAACAGGGGCCTCTGTCAAGGTTGGCTTTTCTGCACTAACAGCTGGTTTGGTTGTATAATGTGTAAACTGGGGGTTTGGTGAGTTAGAGGGAGTCCAGTGAAGGGGTGGGCTGGGGTGGGGTGGGATTTGGTGGGGAAGTTGCTCCTTTCTTCCCCTACCTTTTTCAGTCTCCTTCGTTGTTGTTAACTTCAGTATAGAGAAGAAGCTGGCTGTGAAGGTTTCGACCATTCTAAGCATAACAGATAGTGTTTTTTTCAAGTTAGAGAATGGCAGGTCAGCTTGGCTAAGCAACAAATATGTCCTGCAGTACTTGGGTAGCTTTAGCTCTGGACTTCCGAATTTGAGAGGCAGTTGGAATCATTGCTTTGTACCCTTGAGCCAGAGGCCTACTTTTAGAGAGGTGGTCACACTGCAGGTTAGAAGCTAACATACAGCAAGAGAATGGGTGACTGTTTAAGAGAATTTAAGAGAATCAGACAGGCAGTGAAGGAGTCCTCAGGGTCTACCTTGCTTGCCAACTGGTGTTCCATTTTTGACACTAGCGATCTAATGGTTCCTCAGTAGAGTATAATCAGAGCCAGGTTGATGGCACCATGGGAGGCCTAGCAGCTCACAGGGAGAGAAGGAAAAAGAATGGAAGGGCAATGGTTATGGTAATAGAGAATTCCATAGTCAGAGGATCAGACAAGTGCTTTGCAGTGGTCATCATGACTTCAAGAAGGTACATTGCTTTCCTGATGCCGGGGTTGAGAATGTTACAGGACATTCTTCTGAAGTGAGTACTCAGCCAGAGGTCATGGCCCACATTGGTCCCAATAAGTTAAGGAAGAATGAGGATGAAGTTCTGATTTCAGCACGCTAGAAGGAGATTAAAAACCAGGACTTCCAAAGTAGAAGTTTCAGGACTTTTCCTACTCCACATACCAGTAGGCATTGACATTTGAGGATTTACTGATTGAACACGTTTTTTATGATTGGAAAGCTTGTGGAGGAAGGTGGGCATCTGAGTTCTGGGGCATTGGGACAAGTTCTGGGTGATGTGGGATCTTCACAAGTTAATGGTTGGTACTTGCACAGGACAGGGATAAATATTCTGGCAAATTTCTGAGTACAGAAACAATAGAGCAATAATAGTTGGAGATTTCAGCTACCCAATATCAACTGGGATATAGACAGTATGAAAGGGGCAGAGGGTACAAAATTTTTCGAAAGTACATTTTTAGCCAGCCTGCACAAAGTCCAATAAGATGGTTCAATTCTACATTTAGTCTTAGGAAATGAAGCTGGGCGAGTGGATGAACTAGCAGAGTGTGACCATTTTGGAAAGAGTGATCATAACATCGACCAGCGATCATAATACAGAGAAGTGAAGTACTGAAGGGGCTGACCTCTTTGAAGATGGATAAATCCATCTTGGGTGGCCCGGTGGCACAGTGGTTAGCACTGCTGCCTCACAACGCCAGAGACCCGAGTTCAATTCCCGCCTCAGGCAACTCTCTGTGTAGAGTTTACACATTCTCCCCGTGTCTGCGTGGGTTTCCTCCAGTTTCCTCTCACAATCCAAAAATGTGCAGGTTAGGTGAATTGGCTATGCTAAATTGCCCGTAGTGTTAGGTGTAGGGGAATGGGTCTGGGTGGGTTGCGCGTCGGTGTGGACTTGTTGGGCTGAAGGGCCTGTTTCCACACTGTAAGTAATCTAAATCTAAATCTAAATCATCAGGTCCAGTTGGATTATATTCAAAGCCAGGAATGAAATAGGGGATACTTTTAGAATCATTTCCCAATCTTCACTAGATGCAAACAAAGTATTAGAAGATTGGGGGTCTAAGAACATTGTACCATTCTTTAAAAAGGGAGCATGGATAGGCCACTGACCTCGGTGGTGGGTAAATTACTGGAATCAATATTGAATGATAGGATTACTGTGTCATTTGGAAAGATTTATATTTATTAGGCATGCTCAGTACAACTTTGTTAAGGGAAGGTCATGTCTGATGAACTGAGAAGTAACAAGGAGATTTTTGAGGATAGTGCTATCTACAGGGATTATAGCAAGGCATTTGATGATGTCCCAAATGAAAAGCTGATCATAAACTTTACAGGCTTTAGAATATAGGGGAGTGTCATGAGTTGGATCTCGAATTGACTGAACGACAGGACACAAAGTGGCTTACAGAAGTTTTTGGGAATGGAAAGTGCTTTCCTGTGGCATTCTGCAGGAATTAATGTTGGGTTGCTTGATGTTCATGGTATATATTAATCATTTAGAGATAACTTGGGAGGGTATGACTGGGATGTTTATAGACAACACAAACATTGGCCATGAGGTTGATAATGAAGAAGATTGTTGTAACTGAAGGGTCATATCAATGGTTTGGTCAAGTGGATAGAAAGCTAGCACATGAAATTCAATCCAGACAAAGGCAACGCTATAGATTTTGGGAGTGAAAATGAACAATAATGGGAGTACGCTAAGAGGAGGAGAGGAAGTGAGACACCTTGGAATGCATGTCAACGGGTCCCTGAAGGTGTTCAAACAGATAGTCAAGTTGGTAAAGAAGGCATATAAGGATGCTTTCCTTCATTCTACAGATATGTAAAAAAGAAATGTTTGTTTAAAACAAATGTGGGTCCATTACAGGCAAAATCGGGAGAATTTATAATGGGGAATAGGACAGCAGAGAAGCTAAATTATTGCTTTGTGTCTATTTTCATTGAGGAAGATACAAGCGGCCTCCTAGAAGTAGAGAGCCAAATAGGTGGAGAGAATGAGGAATTGAGTGACATTAGAATTAGTATGACAGTGGTACAGGAGAAATTAATTTCCAGGACTTGATATCCAACATCCCATAGTGTTGAAGGAGGTGACTATAGAGGGAATCAATGCATTGATGATCATCTTCCAAACTTATATACATTATTGAATGATTTCTTTGGATTGGAAGGTAGCAAAAGTCACCCCAGTATTAAGAAGGGAGAGAGGAAACAGAGAACTACAGACCTGTTGGCTTTATATCGGTAATAGGAAAAATGGTTGAATAATGGATAGAATAAATAGACACTTAGAATGATTTGATTGAGCATAGAGAGCACGGGTTTATAAATAGGAAATCATGTTTGATGAACTTCTTGGAGCTTTTGAGAATGCTACTAACAAAATTGATAAAAGAGAATTGCTGGATGTGGTACTGTTGGATTTTTAAAAGGCTTTTGATCAGATTTTTGACAGGCTGTGACTAGTCGAGTACCATGGGGATTGGTACTTAGGACCTCAGCTGTACATGATATATGCATCAATGATTTGGATGTGGAGACCAAATAAAATATTTCCAGTTTTGTGGATGAAGCAAAGTTAAGTGGGAATGTATATTGTGAGGTAGATGTAAATCAGCTTCAGGAGGGTTTGGACAGATTTAGTCAGCAGGCAAAACTGTGACAGATAGAATAGAATGTAGAAAAAAGTGTGGTTACCACTTTGGTAGGAGGGATAGATGTTTAGATTATTTATTAAAAGGTAGGAATTTGGAAAATGCAGATGTAGAAAGGGTCCTAATTGTCCTTGTCAATAAATCACTGAAGGCTGACATGCAGGTGCCTTTAGGAAGCCTAATGGGATGTAAGCCTTATTGTAAGTATAGGAGTAGGGAAGTCTTGATTCAATCGTATAGACTTGGTCAGACTGCACATAGAGTACCGTGTGAAGTTTTGGTCTCCTTACCTAAAGAAGGATATTATTTCCATTAAGGGAGTGTACTAAAATTCCACCAGATTTGTTCTTGAGATGGCAAGACTGTCCCATGAAGAGCAATTAAGTAAACTGTGCTTGTATTCTCCAAAGAATGAGACGTGATCAAAATTGAAACTTGTAAAATACTTAAAGTGATAAACAATGTGAGATGATTTCCCTGCTCTGTGAGTCTAGAACCAGGGGGTTCAATTTAAAATTAAGGAAAATGCAATTTAAGACTGAGGTAGGAAGCAAATTCTTTTACTCAGCGAGTTGTGAATCTTTGGAATACACTGCCTAGAGAGCTTTGAAAGTTACCTTTTTAGTATGTCTAAAATGTAACTTGATTGATTTTTGATTGCCAATGGTATAAAAGGTTATGGGATAGTGTGGATTAAAGGGAATTGAAGTGTTCAATCTACCAATGTTGAATTAAATGGCAGTGCAGGCTGAATGGCCTATTCTTGTTCTTAGGGTCCTGTTGGCTGAGGTATTAAATATGACAGCAAAGATGTAACGCTAGAACTGTATAAAATACTGATTAGGCTACACTGATTAGGAATTTTTGTGTATACTTCTGATCACTACATTACAGAAGTATAATTGGTCTAAAAAGAGTACAGAGAGATTCCCAAGAATGTTGCCAGGTATGAAACTTGCAGGTGTGATGAAAAATTGGATAGGCGAGATTGCTTTTTTCTTAGAACAGAGGAGGCTGAGGGTATGACTTAATTGAGGTGCTTGGACTGAGAAAACCTGTTTCTTGTGTCAGGGGCGCATTGATTGCTCAAAGGATTAAAAGGGACATAAGGAAAAGCCTTTTGACCCGGTGTGCAGTAGGTATCTGGAATTTTCTGCCCGTTTTGGCTGATGAGTCAGAAACCTTTAAATTATTTTAAAAGAATAAGCAATAGAACTTGCAAGGCTACAGACCTGGTGCTGGAAAGTGAGTTTAGAATAGTTTATTCAGCTAGTGCAGATTGAATGGGCTGAATGGCCCTTCTTATAGCTCTGTGGTTTTACACTTCATTGGGTAGCTTCTAGTGTTGAAATGGAAGTGTTTTATGGAACTAGATCGTCTTGAAGTGAATGCGACATGAGGATTAACCACTTTGCATTAAAAGCCATTAATTCAGGGGCTAAAATTGCTTGGCAAGCTTAAGATTACTGACTGAGGATAATTCTTCGGAAAAAAAAGAAATTCCTGGAGTACTCACGCTTCAAACGTATTTTAAAGTACAGAAATCGTGCTGGCACTTTGCAAGGGTATTCCAAAATTCGATTTATTCCCTTGCTCTCTCACCAGGATATATGTCCTCTGTTACTTCAAATGTTTCTCTTTATGAAATGTAATGATTTCTGTCTCAACCACTTCCCAGAGGAAAAGCTTTTGCATTCTAATAACCATCTGTTTAACGTAATTTCCCTTCACTCTCTCTTCACTTGTAGTGACTTCCCAGACAAGATACCCTTTCTGCCACTTGCCCTTCCAAAATCCTTGGGACTTCAAAGAAAACAATTTGCTACTCTGGTGGCAATTGGCTCAGTACCATAAGTTTCACCTCATTAACTATAGCACCATCCTTTGCATCATAAAAGTCCGCATGGGCTTTGGAGAAAGGACTATCGTTAAGTTTGCTAAATAAACTCTCGATCCTATTTCCGGCTCAGGAGTAGAATTCTTGAGTGTAGAAGACCAGCCTCAAACCAGCCTCATATAAATCATCAATTCAGCTCCAAGGTACAGCAACAATAACCTGATTTTTCATCATTGGTGGACAACTTCAGAATTCAACTTGTTTTCCAAGGACAATTTAACAGATCGTAAAGTATCTTTTTCAAGTTGTGATTTGATGTCAGTACCTTGCAATGATCTACTCTTTCAGTGTAGCTAACAGCACTAATCTCAATATTATCTGTAAAATCAAGGCATGTCTTTTGAATCGTCTCTTGCCGTGTGTCACCTTTCAAAAGTTAATCTGAATGAACAAATGGGGCATAGGAATTATAGGAGGAATATGGAAGCTTTGGAAAGGGTTCAGAGGAGATTTACTAGGATGTTGCCTGCTATAAATGGAAGGTCTTATGAGGAAAGGCTGAGGGACTTGAGGCTGTTTTCTTTGGGAGAGGAAGGTTGAGAAATGCCTTCATTGAGACATATAAGGATGATCAGAGGGTCAGATAGGGTGGACAGTGAGAGCATTTTGCCTTGGATGGCGTTGGCTAGCATGAAGAGACATAGCTTCAAATTGAGGGGTGATAGATATAGGACAGATGTCAGAGCTAGTTTCTTTACTCTGAAAGTGGGGGGGGGGGGGGGGGGGGGCATGGAATTCACTGCCTGCAACAGTACTAGACTCGCCAACTTGAAGGGACTTTAAATCGGCATTGGATAGGCATATGGATGAGAATGGAATAGTGTAGGTTAGATTGGTTCTACAGGTCGGTGCAACATTGAGGGCTGAGGGACCTAAACTGCACTGTAATGTTCTATGTTCTAGCTGTCAGAATGACTAATGCAGATTTAAAAGAACTGACAAGTCTAGAAAGGATTCAAAGATTCAGCCCAAGATCAGATTGGGTCAGGAATGTTCAAGAGACAAATCTGGGGCACACTGAGTCAGGAAGTTTCAAGATTCCAGCTCAGAACACACTGAGATAGAAGGATTTGAATTAAAGCCAGTTTCTAGACAAGAGTAATTATGGAATGAAGTAAGATTTTTTTTAAAAAATCCTATTTGATACCTCATTCTGGCATAATGCAAGACCTTATGACCAAAAGATGTAGGAGTAGAAATAAGCTATTCCGCCCCCTACGTTCCCTAGCTGGAGAATCCAGATGGCACAATCTCAGGATAAAGGGCCAATCACATAGATTAGGAGAAGGAGAATAAAGATCAGGAGAAATTTCTTCATTCAAATGGTGCTGATGTTTTTTGAGATATCTATTATAGAGGGATGTGAACGTGCCACCACTGAATTTTTAAGGCTGACATCGACAGATATTTGGCCTCTCAGAGAATCAAGAAATGTGAGAAGTGAATGGGAATGTAAGGCTGAGGGCTGAGGGTCTGCCTTGATCCTACTGAATGGCAGAGCAAGCTGAATGGGCCATATAGTCTATGCCTGCTCCTATTTCTTATGTTCTTAGATAGGATCCCTCATAAAAGCAGCTATCCCATAATGTTTCATGTTGGAGAATATGACCTGCGTGATCTCATATCAAATTCAAAAACCTTGTAAATTGCTGTAATAATTGATATTAACCTCCATTAGCAGAAAATTACACTTTGTAATCCAACCCTGGGCTAAAATGCATTCACTGAAGCCATCGACTTGACACATACGTTATTCAAAAAGCCAACACTTATCTATCTCGTGCGTTTTCAGGTTGTTTACTATGAAGTAAAGTTTAGGTTCCTTTCTGGATATTCACACCCAAATATACAAAGTAATTTATGAAGAGATTCAATTCACTTGGGCTGAGCTCACTGGGACATCTATGGATTTATTAACTGTTTTTCCAAATATATATCATGCAGCTATTTTTGGTGGCAAACCTTCATGTAATTAACTACAAAAAATTGAGGATTCTTCCAGAGATTTGAATACTATTCCCATTATTATTAATGGTGCAGAATGGACTGGCAAATAATTCATCATATAGTTTGGGGATTCTTCAGTGAATTTAGATGCTGCTGTAGCAGAAACTGAGTGTACCATTGTCATTTCTGAGTAGTATAGAAGGTGTTAACGTGTTGAAAATCTTGTGTCTATTTAAAACTCCCTTTCCACAATCAAACTGGTGTCATTGAAAGAAGTAAGACCAAGCAGGTGGACCACATTTCACTTTTCACAATAGAAAAGGAGAAAAAGAGGAGGCAATGTCTTCTTCAGCAGAGTGCTGGTGTGCATCAAAATCAATGGATGTAAATAGTGAAGATGGTTGACCTTTAACGCTCAAGGTCATTGGAAAATTGCCCAGGTATATCCTGTATTAACAAAAAGCAGGACAAATTCACCTGTCCAATTACCACCCCATCAGTCCAGTCTCGAGCATCAGTAAAATAATGAATGCATAGCAATAACATGTTCACTGATATTCAGTTTAGGTTCTGCCAGGGCCACGCAGCTCCTGACCTTATTAAAGCCTTAGGTCAACCATGAACAGGAGAGCTGAATTCCAGAGGTGAGGTGGGAATAGTTGTCCTTGACATCAAGACCACATTTGACCACGTGAGGCATCAAGAAGCCCTCATAAAAATGGAATCAATGGGAATTATGGGCAAAGTCTCCACTGGTTGGAGTCACACCTGGCACAAAGGTTGTGTTTGTTGGAGGTCAGTCACCCCAGCTCCAGGACAGCACTGCAGGAGTTCCTCAAGGTAGTATCCTAGACTCCACCAAGTCCAGCTGTTTCATAAATGACCTTCTGTGCAGAAGTGGGGCTGTTCGCCAATGATTTCACATTGTTCAGCTATATTTTTGACTCCTCAGCTAATAAAACATTCCTCGATGTCCTAGGAATGGATTTGGATCCTAATCGGAAGGGGATGTGGGAGGGTAGGAGTGAATGGAGCCAGTTTGACCAGTGACAGAATTTATTGAGCTCCATGTAATCTGTCCAAAGGGTTCAACTGAGGATGCAGGACTGATAATAAGCACAGGAGAAAGTGAGGGCTGCAGATGCTGGAGATCAGAGCTGAAAATGTGTTGCTGGAAAAGCGCAGCAGGTCAGACAGCATCCAAGGAACAGGAGAATCGACGTTTCGGGCATAAGCCCTTCCTGAAGAAGGGTTTATGCCCGAAACGTCGATTCTCCTGTTCCTTGGATGTTGCCTGACCTGCTGCGCATTTCCAACAACACATTTTCAGCTCTGATAATAAGCACGGGCAATTCCTATTGTGGCCAGCATCGATCAACTGTCCCAGGTCTTTGGAGGGGACTATATTTGCTTAGTTTGAGTGGGAGTGATCTATGGCAGAAGATGCATAACCTATCATTCTATTGCAAGGATCAGAAAATACAGAGTGGTCAGTTATTAAAAGTGTCATATTGGACTCAAAGCATTAATTATGTTTTCTCTCTCCACAGATGATGCTGAGTTTCTCCAGCACTTTCTGCTTTTATTTCAGATCTCCAGCATCTGTAGAACTTTATTTTTATTTGAGTCATTTCAGTGACTTTGCTTATGCGAAACAGAACAGGACACAATGGAATGCTACCAGCCTAAAAGCAGACTGATAGGTGAAGGTGCATCACCTTCATAGTTACTGGTAATTGCATTCCTTTCCCTGCTTAGACGTGAAGGATGTGATTGCAAAGTGGCAAATTTCAGCAAAGCCACCTCTGCTGCACTGCAAACAGTTCACATGTTGTTCCTCAGAGAAGTGCAGATAGACAAACTGCACCTTGAAGACCATGAACCGTGAACAAAGCCTCTTGCTGAGATTCCCTCCGCCCCCCCCCCCCCCCCCCACTCTTCCAGCATCGTACCCTGCTCCTGATCCCCTCTCTTCATTCTTCCAATTTATAACAGAGTCTTTAACCACCTGCTACACCAGTCATTGCAGATTTTAACCATTCTAAAGAACTGGAAATATTTAGTGATCCCTTTAAATACCGTAGTTTGGTGGGTTTCTCCTTATTGTTGATCATTTGTGTCATTAAGAAAATACATTAGCTAAAGTGTAGAGCTAATAAAATTGTTGAATTGATGTTAAAACAAGTCATAGGCTGATTCACACCATAATCTCCCAGAGAGCATTCAGTGCATGTATAAGCATCCTTATAAATATGATGTGCAGTACAGTTCACATCAAGTTTATTACATCTCTTTGGCCCAAGTTTAAAACATGATCTAAGCTTTCAATGATGTCTTAACATTCATTCTATTGAACCTTCTCATAACCTTAAAGAGATTTATCGAGTCACTCCTCAATCTTCCCTTGTCTGTTCTAACAAACACAATACTGTTCATTCTTCCTTTGTTCTTAATTCTGCTATCATCTGAGCAAATCATTTCTGCATCTTCATCAATGTCTCTGTATCTTTTTTATCGATTTAATTAAAGACAAACTGTTTACACGTATTCCAAGTTTAACATATCTAACATAATTTCCCTATCCCCATACAATGAAACCCAGTGTTTTGTTTTGATTTTTTTAATGGACTTGTGTTGCTATTTCCAGTGTTTTGTGCATAATTCCAACTACACTTACCCACCCTCTTTCTTTTTCTGTTCCTTCTCTTCAAATTTGTTTTCTAAGGACCATAAGATTGTAAGATGTAGGTGCAAAAATCGTCTGTTCAGCCCATTAAGTCTGCTTTACTATTCAATGAAATCAAGACTAATCTGATTATCCTCAACTCCTCGTTCCTCTATTTTCTCCATAGCCCTTGATTCCTCTACTGATTAAAAATCTGTCTGTCTCAGTCCTAAATATAATTGATGCCACCTTTATCCTATTAAGCTCCCAAAGAATCTTGTATCTTTCAAGAAAGTTCTTCAAAACTCCAAAACTTCAAAAGCCCAACCTACTCACCCTTTAATTAGAAAATTCTTCCACTCCTAGTTTTAACCTAGAGAATCTCCCTGGACTGCCTCCATTGTCTATATATCTTTGTTACGATAGGGGACCAAAACTATTCACGATATTTTAGGAGTGGTTTGACTCAAGCTTTTACAAACTTCCCTATTTTTAATACTCATTCCATTTGCAATAAAGGCCAACATTTCATCTGCCTTCCCTTTTACCTGCTGAATATGTATGCTAGCTTTCTGTGATTTATATGTGAGTATACCCATATCCCACTGTATTGCAGCTTTATGCAGTTTTTCTCCATTTAAATAATATGCAACTCCTCTAGTTTTCCTAACAAAATGCATAACCTCACGTTGTCCCACTTTGCTTTATATCTGCCAAGATAATGAAGGCAGATTTTTAATCAGTACATTAAATGGACTTTTTGACCACTCACTTAACCGATCCCTCTACTGGCTTTTTGTGTCATCCTCACTACTAGACTTTCTGCTTATTCTTAAGTCATCTAGAAACTTGGCTATAGGACACTTCACTCAACCAGGTCAGTAATGTATTCTCCAAACAATTGTGGCCCCTCTGTGGTGCTCCACTTGTTACAGGTTGTCATTCTGAAAATGCCCCACTTATCTCAACTTTTTGTCATCTATTAGCTAGCTAATCCACTGTCCATGTTAACATACCAAATCTAATATCACCTTATTTAAGAGGTACCTTATCCAATGCCCTCTGGAAAACTAAATGTACTACATCCACTGGTCCTTCTTTATCTATCCTGCCTGGTATCTCCTAAAAGAGTTCTAGTAAATTTGTCAGACATGATTCCCCTTTCATGAAGCCACGCTGACTCTGTTTCATCATACTATATAGTTCTAAATGCTCTGCCATTTCATCCTTTATAATAGATTCTAACCATGGCTAATTTGGTGATGGGAATAAAAACTATTCAATTGTGTAAAAGAGCACTTTCTGGATATGAAAAAATAGACTGGAATAATTTACCATATTAAACTAACTAATCAATGGTTGCCTGTTTTTTGTGTCCCTCCCTTTTTTTGAATAAAGGTGTTGCATTGGCAGATTTCCAATCATCTGGGACTTTTCCAGAATCCAGAGACTCTTAGAAGGCCTTAACCAGTGCATCCACTATCTCTGTAATTACTTCCTAGGATCATCCCATTAGGTTCAGGAGTCTTATTGGCTTTTAGTCCCATTAGTTTCTATTGTACTTTGTCTCAAGTGTTAGTTATTAGATTTATATCCTCTCCTGCTTTTGCTCTTTGATGGTTTCGCATTTTTGGAATGTCTTCTAATATGCAGGAATACAGTATGCAATCTCCTTAACCTTCCTACCAAGCTTTTTCATTTTGAAACTCTTTAGCCAATTACTTGTTGATTCTACAAGTTTATTCATGTCTCCCCATATGTCATTGTCTCTCCATTAACACATCCAACCTGTCAAGATTTGACAGGTTACTTCAAATTCCCAAGCCAAATTGTTGCTGTAAATGGTCATAGAACCGATCCTAAGTAACTATCGTTGAACCATATTTTCTGGTTTGTAGCCAGTTACTCTATTTGGTAACTTGTTCCTTGACTGAACATCATAACTTTAAATGCGTTGTGATTGCTACTATTAAGATATGCCATTATGTATACTTCATAGAATCATAGAATCCCTACAGAATGGAAGCAAGTCATTTGGCCGACTGAGTCCACACTGACCTTCTGAAGAGCATCCCACCCACGTTTACCGTCCCTATGTCTGTAACCCTGCATTTTCCATGGCTAGTCTGTGCCCCTGGACAGTATGGACAATTTAGCATGACCAATCCATCGAACCTGCACATCTTTGGACTGTAGGAAACTGGAACATCTGGAGAAAACCCACACAGACATAAGGAGAAAGTGCAAACTCCACACAGGCAGTCGCCCATGGGTGGAATTGAACCCAGATCCCTGGCGCTGTGAGGCAGCAGTGCTAACCACTTCTTGTACTCATTTCCATTGTTTATTTCCCAGGCAGTTTAATTTGTCTTAAACCTTGAACTTTGTTTTTAACAGTCCTTTTATATTTATGTGTGCTCTTTTGCTATTTATCTTGCAGGGGTATGATTTAGTTTTTTTATTATTATAATATTATTATTATTATTATTATAACATTATTATCATAATTTATTATTAATAGGCAATTTTAGACTCCTATCAACAGCCCTGTTTATCCTTTTCTCTCAGACACCAGTCCAGTCCTTTCCAGATGAAGCCCATTCCACTGAGGCAACTTCTTCCTGGCCTACTACTGCTGCCAGTGTCCCATGAAATGGAACCTCTCCTTCCTGCTTTAGAGTTCCATTCACACATTCATCTCTCTGATCTACCTATACTACTCTGACTGGATAAAAATCTTGAGACTACCACCTTTCAGGTTTCTTTAGAGCCAGAATCTAAACCTCTGTATACTTTTTGCATGGCCTGTTGTAGGGAAGTTTGTCAGCCAATTTGCCCAGTTAGCAATAAGATCATGATCACTTATTTGTGATTTAGCAGTGCTAGCTGATTAATATTGGATTGTATTTGGTCTTCTTTGAAATTGTGTGATAAGATGTCTTATGCTTACCTGAATGGAATCTTGGTTTCATGCCAATCTGAAAGACAATCCCTCCATTATGCAGCAGGCCCTCAGAGATACACTAGCGTTAGCTGAGACAATGTGCTTGACCCTCTGGGGTGAGACTTGAACAGCTACTGGCACATAGGAGAAAGTGCCAGAATTGAGCCATTCTGCAGAATAGGAACTAAGGAAGAAGCACAGGAGGTGACCACTCAGCCCTTTGAGTCTGTACTGTAACTTTATTTGTTTATATGTCTTTTGTACATCCACTGTGTTTTCTCTCCTTAGCTCCAGACCCCTTGACTCCCTGTCCAAATTAAAATTTACTGCTCTCAGTCTTGAAATAACCAGTTGAGCTGAATCTACAGCCTTTAGTGGGAGAGACATATTGATTTCTATTGCAGTTGGTAAGGATAAGTGCATCCTGATTTGTTCCTGGATAGCTTGGCTCTTATTTTAAAGTTATGTTCACTCATTCTTTAATTTCTCCCTGTATAAGTCCTACTGACTTGCAGTGTTTTGAATTTCCTTTCCGATTGAATTTTTCTAATATTATAAAATTCTTAGTCAGATTATCTGTTGATTCTCAGTACTCTTTCACACTAATCCATGACCCATGACGTCTCAGTAAAAAGGAATGAGAAACATTTTGGCTGCCTGAGAAGCATTTTTCCCCTTGCCATGAAAAGTGGTGTCAGTGACAACATTCATGCATTCCTGAGAAAGAAGCAGGTGCGTGAAAGTAAAGTTCTCCAGCAATTGTTCAGAACAGCAATTTGATCGAAGTCTGGTGCCTTGCTTTAGGAAGGAGAGTACAACATAGGCACTGTCCTCAGTCAGTAAACAGCACCTGTTCTTCTCCCATCCCTGAGTTCAATGAACTGGAGCAATGTGACTGCCGATAATGATTGACTGAGGAATGAACAATAGAGCAAGAAAGAAGTGTTAGTTTAAATTCATGATGAATTTAAGTCGTGCATACATTTATGAGACATTTCAAATATATTTGCCAGCACCTCACAAATCTGTGACCAATACTGACTGCAGAAGGGCTTTCTATTAATGACAGCACAGTGGCTCAGTCTGCTGCCTCACAGCATCAGGTACCTGGGTTTGATTCTAGCCTTGGGCGACTGTTGGTTTGGAGTTTGCATATTCTCCCTGTGCCTGCATAGGTGTCCTCCCACAGTTCAAAGATGTATAGGTTAGGTGGGTTAGCCATGGGAAATACGGGGGTAGGTGAGGGGGTGGGTGGGATAGATGGGTTAGCCATGGGAAATACGGGGGTGAGTGAGGGGGTGGGGGGGGGGGTGTGGTTGGGATGATCCTCGGAGGATCAGTGTGGACTCAAAGGGTCGAATGACCTGTTTTCACACTGTAGGAATTCTAAGTTATGAAATTATCAAAGAGATTCATCAGGATGATCAGCTATGAAGAGAGATGGGATTGGCTAGGGTTGCTTTCCTTGGAGCAGAGAAGGCTAAGAGGGGACCTGACTGAGGTGTACAATGTTCTGAAGGGTGTAGATTGGGTCGATAGCAATAAGTATTTCCACTCAATACAGAGATCAGAGATCATAGATTTAAGGTAAAAAAGGCAGGATGTTTAAAGGGGATTTAAGTAGCAAGCTTTTCACTTAGAGGGTGGTGGGTATCTGGAACGCACTGCCTGTAAGGGTGGTAGAGGTGAGGACTATTACAGCATTAAACAAGTATTTAGATGAACACTTCAGATAGCGTACAAAGGTGCAGGCCAAGGAATGGGATTTGAGTAGTTGTGTGCTTGATGATGGGTATGGACATGATGGGCTGAAGGACCTCTTTCCATGCTGCACTGCTCTATGAGTAGAATGATGCAAACCTAACCTCTCTCCAACTACCATAACAAACTCTGACTCATACTGGACCAACTAAAGACCGTGACCAATAAAGAGTTTGAGGTTATATACGATTTTATCTATTGTTGTCAGGGGAAGGGGTGTGACAATCAACAGTGGGCAACTACGTCAACGATATTTTTATTTCTGTACTTTGATTTCAGTTTTTATTTTGCTCAGGTAATTTTATTCGAAAGAGAAATACAATTTAGCTTGCATGTATAATGTTAATTTAAACTGGAATTTAAACTCCTACCTATTAGTTCAAAATATCAAGAGCTCTCTCCAGGTGACCATTGTATTGACCCATGAAGTCAAATAGACCAGAAAGTTTCTACACCCCTTCCTGTCTTGTGTTCACCCATCTCAGTCAAGGAGCAAGCCGGACACACTAGGCACCTCCAGGCTGGAATAATCTGTGAGACCCAAAGAAACGAGGAGCAGAAGAAGAGAAGCTTTATTGTAAATTACAAAAGGGTCAGTTAGCTCAGTTGGCTGGTTGGATGGTTTCTAATGCAGAGTGATGTAGGTTCAATTCCTACACTGGTTGAGGCCACCATAAAGGACTGTCCTTCTCAACCTCTTTCCTCTCCTCTCCTCAACTTCTCAATTTCACTTGATGAAGAAGCGGTACTCCAAAAGCTTGTGATTTCAAGTGAACCTGCTTGACTATAAGCTGGTCTTGTGTGACCTCTGACCTTGTCTCCCCTTGCCTGAGGTATGGTGACACTCAGGTTAAACCATCCTCAATCATCTCTCTCTCTCTATAATGAGCAACCTTCTGATCTAGTGGGATAATGGTGACTTTACCCCTTTATCTGTCATGATCTGAAAGGGTGGGGCAAGATATTCAATTGTTATCTTTAAAAGGAATTTGGATAAAGGCTTAAAGAGGAAACATTTGCTGAGTTATGGAGAAAGGCCAGAGGTTGGGATAACTTCTTTGCAGAGGCTGTATCGGCAGCTGAGGTTCAAATAGCCTTCCTCTGTGCTATCTCATTCTATGGTTTCTTCATGGAACATGCATTCATGTGGATTTTTGATACTATCATTATTGAGGTGGTTGGCAGTGATGTTCTCTATGACTAAAGAACCTCCAATGTTAACACATTATGAAGATGTCATACTGTTCCATGGAGGGGGATAGTAGCCAAGATGGGGCATAATTTTGGTTTCCATGGAAATTACAATGTTCAGGCACACAACCAGGTGAGGAAGAGAATAGATTAATGCTAAATGTCTCTTATCACCAGAACTGAGCCATTATTCAGATTCTTGAAGCTGACAAAAGTCCATGTAGGAGGTGCAATAGGATTCTTAAGAGGCATACAAGACAGATCAATGTAAGTGTCGGTGCTTTGGTTATCAGATTTGAGGTTGGGAATGTTAGGACATATGAGATCCGAGATGATTCAGTGTGGGGCTGGTTCATTCACAAGTATTGAATATCGTCGGCTAAAGGTTAAAATGAATTTTTCAGCATGGAGAAGGTCTGGGAAGTATGTTGCTATGGCAATGGCCTTGAGAGTTTATTCCGTGCTCTCACCATAGTACATAATGGGGTCTCTGTGTCATAATGTGAAACAAAGCCTGGCATTCCCAAAAGGGTTTGTTTCCTTCTGTGAGCATGTATCATTTTGCAAATCCAGCATTTAATGTTGACGTGAAACTTTCACTGATGAAACTTGGCCCTGGCCCCTGCCCTCTCTTTTGCCCATCACACACTTTTGAGTGGTGAATCTAAACTTAATGAATCTCAGGATTTGATGTGAATACATGGATGTTCCCAACATCAGTGGGGACAAGTGAGAGAGAATGTTGCTGGGGTTGTAGAGGCAACTTGCCTGGAATTTTAGTTAGGCAGATAAGTAACATGCTGGGGACGCTAAGGAACTGAATATAAAAACTACAGAATAATAAAACAAGTCAGTTGACGTATTATTTTCTGTATCAAATGTTCCCCATCACCAATATTACTATGATTGACCAATTTGAGTTGTGATTACTTGCACAGTACGGAAATTTAATTATGACTTTAGTGAAACAAAATATCTACACTACTTCTAACTATAAACAGTTGACACAGAGGCATATCCTTGGCAATGATGGTTAATGACTCTGGATTTGATCCAGTGTTAGGGATTCATTGCTTATTTACTTTGGGGACTGCTTAGGCTTGTTTCTGCAAGTCAGTGTGGATGGGGATGTTAATGATGGAGATGCAGTGCCCTCCGCTGGAGACCCTGGACATACCTTCATGTCAGGAGTGACCACAATGGAGATGGTCAGAGAGAAAATAATCAGCTTAGAAAAAACCTGGCTGCAATTAAAGGGCACTTTTTAAGGGGAACAGTGCAGAAAGTACTGGACAGAACAAAAAAAAGTTTAAATCAATGGGAAGTTAGGCACCAGGGCAACAAAATTGTTAAGCTGCCCCTGTGTCAAATTTATAGCTGTTAAAACGCAACTGCAACAACAATTGACATTTGTATAGCACTGAGAACAGCAAGAAATCCATCCCACATACAGCATTGCGAAAGCACATTTACTGATCACTTCTCTCATTGCTATTTTTGTCACTTTGCCACGTACATAATGGCTGCTATATTTCACTAAACATTTTGCTTGGAGTGCATATAATCTACTCCTAGTACTTGAACCTAATGGTCATTGTGGTCCGATTCACCACTTAATAATTGACAATCCTTTTATAATATAGTGAGCATGGCAGTTTTAGACAAGCCAAAAGTTATATTAATAGCAAAATAATCTAGTAGCAATCTCACTGTGTTTCTTTAGTTGCATTATGCCAACAATGTGTAGAGCAATTGCACCTATCATCATCAACCCAAGCACTTTTACTCTTAGAGGGTCATAAGTCTGTGAGATTCCCAGAGACTGGTGCGGATTGGTTGTAATGAGGTCAGCCATGTGGACATCCTAGAAAATGAGTTCCTTGATTGGGGATGTCAATCTGCTCCTGATGGGCAAAGGTTCAGGCAGAAATCAGAAAACTGGAAAGCGGAGGAATCATCAAAGCAGTGCAGTTTGAGGAATGGGCAGCTCTGGTCATACTGATTTTGAGGCCCGATGGGTCAGTTTACCTTTGTGGGGATTTTAAAGAAACAGTAAACCACTTTTTGCATAGAGGATTTAAATGTGAATCTGACAGGGGAGCTGTCCTTCACACAGCTGGACATGAGCATGCATACTTGCAATTGCAGTTCAATGAGGAGTCCCAGAGGTTTGCTGCAATTAATGACCATAAGGGTTTCTATCAATATAGGAGCCTGTCATTTGGGGTATTGTCAGCCTGTGCAATTTCTCAGTGGACAATGAAGAACATTTTACAAGGTCTACCCCAGGTCACCATTTATCTAGATGGCGTGCTAATAATGGGGAAGATTAATAAGGAGTACTTAGAGAACTTGGGACTTCGACATTTCTCCCAAGTTGGGGTGTATGCCTTAAAAGGGAAAAATTTGTATTCCAGGCACCCCGAGTGACATACAGGGGTTACAGAGTTGATAAGACTGGATTACACCTATTGGAAGATAAAGTGAGGGCAATCAAAGATGCCCCGGCTCCCATGTCTGTACCAGAACTCCAGTCTTTCCTAGGCTGGTGAACTATTATAGAAAGTTCAGGGCTTTCAGGGAAGTGAAGAAGCAGCTATCATCCCCGAAGGTGTTAGCACACAATGATCCCAAGTGAGATCTGGTATTGACATGCGATGCCTCCCCACACAGCATCAGGTGATTATTAGCTCATAGGTGGCCCATTGGTGAGGAACGCACAATAGCATACGCATCTAGGCCTTGGGCTAATGCAGAGTGTAAATACACCCAGATAGAGAAGGAAGGTTTAGCGGTCGTTTTTGGAGTCAGGAAGTTCCACTAATATCTTTACAGATGTAAATTTGCAATAATAATGGACCACAAACCTTTGCTAGGTCTACTTCAAGAGGACAAGGCAGTGCCACCCATAGCTTTTGGCCAAATTCAGCAGTGGGTTCTAATACAAAGTGTGTATCATTATAAGTTGGAACACCTTACAGAGGCCAAGTATCAAATGCCAAGTAGCAAGTAGCAATCTGCCACTTCCCATTGGCAGATACACTATCAATGGTACTGGCACTGGAAAATTCCGTAATGCTTTTAAGCTTTCTGGACTTACTTCCAGTCACAGCTGGGGGCGGAGAGGTCAGGAAGATGATTGCAGGTTAGGAAGGCGGTGCTGAGTTCGAGGGATTTAGATTAGATTAGATTAGATTACAGTGTGGAAACAGGCCCGTCGGCCCAACAAGTCCACACCGACCCGCCGAAGCGAAACCCACCCATACCCCTACATTTACCCCTTACCTAGCACTACGGGCAATTTAGTATGACCAATTCACCTGACCCTGCACATCTTTGGATGGTGGGAGGAAACCGGAGCACCCGGAGGAAACCCACACAGACACGGGGAGAACGTGCAAACTCCACACAGTCAGTCGCCTAAGGCGGGAATTGAACCCAGGTCTCTGGCGCTGTGAGGCAGCAGTGCTAACCACTGTGCTACCGTGCCACCCAGATTTGACTGAGACAAGGTGGGGGGAGGGGAAATGAGGAAACTGGAGAAGTCTGAGTTCATCCCTTGTGGTTGGAGGGTTCCCAGGCAGAAGATGAGGCGCTCTTCCTCCAACCGTCGTGTTGCAATGGTCTGGCGATGGAGGAGTCCAAGGACCTGCATGTCCTTGGTGGAGTGGGAGGGGGAGTTAAAGTGTTGGGCTACGGGGTGGTTGGGTTGGTTGGTCCGGGTGTCCCAGAGGTGTTCTCTGAAACGTTCCGCAAGTAGGCGGCCTGGTCTCCCCAATATAGAGGAGGCCACATCGGGTGCAGCGGATGCAATAGATGATGTGTGTGGAGGTGCAGGTGAATTTGTGGCGGATATGGAAGTGTCCCTTGGGGCCTTGGAGGGAAGTAAGGGGGGAGGTGTGGGCGCAAGTTTTGCATTTCTTGTGGTTGCAGGGGAAGGTGCCGGGAGTGGAGGTTGGGTTGGTGGGGGGTGTGGACCTGACGAGGGAGTCACGGAGGGAGTGGTCTTAAAAGACCATTCCCTCATCAGGTCCACACCCCCCACCAACCCAACCTCCACTCCCGGCATCTATTGCATCCGCTGCACCCGATGTGGCCTCCTCTATATTGGGGAGACCTCTGGGACACCCGGACCAACCAACCCGACCACCCCGTAGCCCAACACTTTAACTCCCCCTCCCACTCCACCAAGGACATGCAGGTCCTTGGACTCCTCCATCGCCAGACCATGGCAACACGACGGTTGGAGGAAGAGCGCCTCATCTTCTGCCTGGGAACCCTCCAGTTTCCTCATTTCCCCTCCCCCCACCTTGTCTCAGTCAAATCCCTCGAACTCAGCACCGCCTTCCTAACCTGCAATCATCTTCCTGACCTCTCCCCCCCCCACCCCACTTCACTCTGGCCTATCACCCTCACCTTGACCTCCCTCCACCTATCACATTTCCAAAGCCCCTCCCCCAAGTCCCTCCTCCCTACCTTTTATCTTAGCCTGCTGGACACACTTTCCTCATTCCTGAAGAAGGGCTTATGCCCGAAACGTCGATTCTCCTGTTCCTTGGATGCTGCCTGACCTGCTGCGCTTTTCCAGCAACACATTTTCAGCACTGATCTCCAGCATCTGCAGCCCTCACTTTCTCTCAAAGAATTTTCAAAGCAGTCTGCGCCCCCTCCTCTTTACTCCACCTCACTCCTTCCCCTGTGCATTCTTCACGATAATCCCGCATTGTTTCTACATGTAACTAGACCTGTCCTGTACGGGTTAATCGGTATAAAACAGGTTGGCCATTTCACTAAAAGTCAAACAAATAACTGGGGATGCTGAAGAACAGTGTTGTTATTCTGCTGTAGGATCAGACCAGACAGAAAAGTTGATTAAAATGTTATATTACTGTTGGTAGTGTCCAACTTTTGGGTGTGTTGAAGCATTGTGAAAACTCATGACAATATTGTCACATTTAATGCCAAAAAGCTAGGTATTTTCCCTGAGGTGGGCGAGTCCAGAACTAAAGGGCACAGGTTTAAGGTGAGAGGGGGAAGATTTAAAAAGGACCTGAGGGGTAACTTTTCCACGCAGAGGGTGGTGTGTGTATGAAATGAGCTGCCAGAGGAAGTGGTGGAGGCTGGTACAATTCCAACATTTAAAAGGCATTTGGATGGGTATGTAAATAGGAAGCAGTTAGAGGGATATGGGCCAGATGCTGGGAAGTGGGACTAGGTCAGATTGGGACATCTGGTCGGCATGGACGGGTTGGACCGAAGGGTCTGTTTCCATGCTGTATGACACTATGATTGGCAAGTCTGGTTTGACAATGTCCTTGTTCCTTTCAGTGGAACTGCACCTATTCAGATTCTGCTGAAAGGCTGTAAATCTATACAACCTGGTCAGAATCACAAAACCAGCTACAAACCCCTCTGGGCCTTCTGAAATACCATCAATGTGACAGGACCGGGTTGAGGCTGATGACAAAAGTAGCCTTGCATTTCCAGTGGATCCATGGGAACAAGATTTACATGCAGCATCAGCAAATAAAAGATTATTGGACCTTTAAAGAGAGTTTCAAATAGGCATCTTTGTCTTTTCAAGTGCAGTGCACCGTTTCATCTCAGTGAAATGTCTGACCTTTAGAGAATAACTAGAAGCCGTGAGTCTTCAATTCATTAGCTACTGTTGCATTCTGTCACATGGGATAGTTTTCTGTTGAAAATGTTGAAATATTCTGCTGTTGTTACATTTCTCTCATTCTATGTCTCATGAAAACGATTCTAACACGGCAATAATTGTCGGCAGCCTGTCACAAATGGAAGCAGGTTTGGCAACCTACAGAGTCTGCCTGGGTTCAAAGGTGATACAGCAATAGAAAAAACATCAAATTGATCTCGCACATCCCCAATAAGATGGCAACAAATGTCCCACAGCTGTTCACCTGAGAGAAATGCAGGCTCGAGCTGTCTGTGAACACGTTACTGGAGAGAATGTTCTCTTCCAAATAACTGTGAATGTTGGGTTAATTAAAGCTTTCAAGATTTGACACTGATAGGTTTATATAAGGCACGGATAGTAAGAGTATGGGAATAAGTTGGTTAAATAGAGTTCAGGTATGGATCAGCCATGAATTAATTAAATGGTGGAGCAGGCATCAGGGGCTGGATGGCCTACTTCACACTCAATATTTAAAATACCCTCCAGCTTTCTTTTGTGAGAAGTTGTTAAAGGGGATTATCTCCAGCTTCCACATGTAACTTTTAGTTTGTTCTGAAGTCATTAGCAGAATCCTTTTGTAATTTAATTGTCACTTACAGCTCCTGGCTGAAAATTGCTTGGGGTCTCCTTATTTTAAATTCATTTATTTCTTTCAGCTGAAGCCCAGCATACAAAAGCTCCTCGCCAGTATGATTGAGTCTGACTCAGACTTTAGAGTAACAAAACTCAGGATGACAATGCTGAGGGAGTGCAACATTATTGGGGTTTCTGTCTCCTGAGTGTGCTCTGAAACCCATTGTCTTCACGCAATCTGTCACTGTGATGAAGATTTGTAATCCATCGCTAATATTTGGAAAATGGTGTTCGAAATAAGAGGTGGTGGGTTTTTGGTTTTCAGCTCTGTGAAGGTGCCTTTATGAAGGTCAGACATTCTTTGTTTTAGCAGTGGATCAAAACAGCATTTCTAAGAAACCCCCATGTTACATAAGGTGAATGACCATACTTGCCTTCATTGCTCGGATTATTGAGTAGGGACATCATGTTGCAGTTATACAGGACATTGCTGAGGCCTCTTTTGGAGTACTGTGTACAGTTCTGGTAGCCCTGCTATAGGAAGGATATTATTAAATTGGAGAGGGTGCAGTAAAGATTTACAAGGATGCCACCGGGAGTGGAGGGTTTGCGTTGTAATGAGAGGCTGGATAGGCTGGGACTTTTCTTGGGACTGGAGTGTACGGGGAGGAGTAGTGACCTTATAGAGGTTTATAAAATCATGAGGGGCAGAGATAAGGTGAATAGCAAAGGTATCCCCTAGGGTAGGGGAGTTCAAAACTACTTTAAGGTGAAAGGACAAAAATTTAAATGGGACCTGAGAGACAACTTCTTCACACAGAGGGTGGTTTGTACATGGAATGAACTGCCAGTGGGAGTGATATATGCAGGTACATATGCCAGAGGGAGTGATATATGCAGGTACAGTTCCAACATTTAAAAGATATTTGGACAATGTTTAGAGGGATATGGACCAAATGTGGGCATATGGGACTAATTTAGTTTGGGAAAATTTGGTCAGCATGGATAATTTAGACTGAAGGGTCAGTTTCCATGCTTATGATTCTATGACAAGCTACCCGGTGAGACAATTGCTGAAGTTCAGCTTTACAACCTAGAGACAGAGAAACATCATTAATGGGTGGCACGGTACCTCAGTGGTTAGCACTGCTGCCTCACAGCATCAGGGACCCAGGTTTGATTCCAGCCTTGGGCGACCGGCTGTGTGGAGTTTGCACATTCTCCTTGCGTCTGTGTGGGTTTCCTCTGGGTGCTCCGGTTTCCTCCCGCAGTCACAAAGATGTGCAGGTCAGGTGAATTGGCCGTGCTAAATTGCCCTTGGTGCATTAGTCAGAGGGAAATGGGTCTGGGTGGGTTACTCTTCAGATGGTCAATGTGGACGTGTTGGGCCAAATAGCCTGTTTCCACACTGTAGGGAATCTAATCTAATCTAAAACCAGAAGCAAGTTCAGTATCAGAAGAAAAGATCCACAACAATACATGTGCTACAGCAAACTCAAAGTAGCCAAAGAAACTAGAGGGGAGAAAACTGGAGAAAAATTCAAAGAGAAAAATCAATGACTTAACCTGTGCACTTGTCTCAGGGAGAGATTATGAGAATCAAATCTGGTGAAGGTACAAGATGTCACCAAAAGGAAATGGTTGCAACTTTTTCAGTTGAGTAAGAAATGAATGAGTGAACATAAGAGTGATCTTCATTGGGGGTGAGGGTCTGTAAAGGAACAAGAGTAAATTGCTGGGAACAAGTGTAAATATTTCCTTTTGCTGTTTATGTTGAGATCTTTCCAAATTGTCATATATCTATAAAAGCTGAAAATGTGTTGCTGGAAAAGCGCAGCAGGTCAGGCAGCATCCAAGGAACAGGAGAATCGACGTTTCGGGCATAAGCCCTTCTTCAGGAATGAGGGAAGTGTGTCCAGCAGGCTAAGATAAAAGGTAGGGAGGAGGGACTTGGGGGAGGGGCTTTGGAAATGCGATAGGTGGAGGGAGGTCAAGGTGAGGGTGATAGGCCGAAGTGGGGTGGGGGCGGAGAGGTCAGGAAGATGATTGCAGGTTAGGAAGGCGGTGCTGAGTTCGAGGGATTTGACTGAGACAAGGTGGGGGGAGGGGAAATGAGGAAACTGGAGAAATCTGAGTTCTTTTATATATCTATAAAAGTAAACCTTGAAGCTCTTTTGTTAAAAATGCATTGACAGCCTCTTGAGAATATGTTCAGTCACTGATCTTCATGGCAATCAAACTGCAAACATAAAGCGTATGACCTATCAAGCCAGGTTTAATCCTGGAGTGAGATACGTTCAGTATGATCATCAGCTTAGATTGTAACAATACTCACAAAGGTGACTGAGAGAGTTCACACCAGTGTCATGACTACATCCTGAAACCACATCCACTAAAGCAGATGCGATTAGAACTTTGAACATTTCAGTTTTTGGGTATGGGAATCAATGGTCATGATCCTCCCATGATTGGCTGAGAGAGGTTTCCCAGACGATGGATGTTGCATTGGAAGTATGAGTGATGCATGAGAACAGGAGGTACAATGGTTCCAAGGGGCCCAAAAGAGATACTCAAAGACCAGACTCAGAAGATAGTGCAAGTATGTGCCCAGGAGGTCAATTCCTGGAGGAGCAAGGACCCAAGGAGTAGTGCCACAAGAAAATATAATGTCTCCAAGCAGATTGTGAAGATTAATAATTACTTCTTCACATGATATAGAGTCACGGAGTCATAGAGATGTACAGCATGGAAACAGACCCTTTGGTCCAACTCGTTCATGTTGACCAGATATCCCAACCTAATCTAGTCCCTCTGCCAGCACTTGGCCCATATCCCTCTAAACCCTTCCTATTCACATACCCATTCAGATGCATTTTAAATGCTGCAATTGTACCAGCCTCCACCTCTTCCTCTGGCAGCTCATTTCCTCTGCATGAAAAAGTTGTCCCTTAGGTTTCTTTTATATCTTTTCCATCTCACCCTAAACCTATGCCCTCTAGTTCTGGACTCCCCCACCCAAGAGAAAAGACTTTGTCTATTTATCCTATCCATGTCCCTCATGATTTTATAAACCTCTATGAGGACACCCCTCAGCCTCCGATGCTCCAGGGAAAACAGCCCCAGCCTATTCAGCCTCTCCCTATAGGTCAAACCCTCCAACCCTGGCAAAATCTTTGTAAATCTTTTATTAACCCTTTCAAGTTTCACACCATCCTTTCGATAGGAAGGAGACCAGAATTGCACACAATATTCCAAAATGCAGCACCTCACGTTTATCTAAATTAAACTCCCTCTGCCACTCCCCAGCCCATTGGCCCATCTGACTAAGATCCCGTTGTAATCCGAGGTAACCTTCTCCACTGTCCAATACACCTTCAATTTTGGTGTCATCTTCAAACTTACTACCTATACTTTCTATGTTCACATCCAAATTATTTATATAAATGACAAAAAGTAGTGGACCCAGCACCGATTCTGTGGCACTCCACTGGTCACAGGCCTCCAATCTGAAAAGCAACCATCCACCACCACCCCCTGTCTTCTATCTTCGAGTCAGTTCTGTATCCAAATAGTTAATTCTCCCTGTATTCCATGAGATCTAACCTTTGCTAACCAGTCTCCCATGGGGAACCTTGTCGAATGCCTTACTGAAGTCTATATAGATCACGCCCACTGTTCTGCCCTCATCAATCCTCTCCAAATTCCACACCCCGATCATACACCGGCCCTCAGGACTCAGACCTAACATCCAGGTATAGCACCTTACTTTCACACACACTCCATCAATGTCAGCCACAAATCATTTTCTCCACGTTACTCCAGCAATTCAGCTACAGCAGGAGGATCACCCAAATGCAATGCAACACAATCACTTATATTTTCTGAGATTAATGATCCTGGTATATTTTTGTTATTTCTACCAGCATGTGGCACTGGGTAAAGGGTCCCTCTGGAAGCTAGAGTAAAATCCTTTGTTCCCATCCGAACTCTTTGTCTCCATCCACAGATTGTATGTGGCTTCAGTAGATTTGGTAAAGTTGATGTGACATCAACATTACCTCCTTCAGAACCATTATCTCAGCCAGTTATCATTGATAATCTGGTCTCTGTCTTGAAAGTCAATCACGGTTGTGGAGGTGGGGAGCAGAGTGCTGGGTGTGGAGGACTGGGGTGGGGTGGGAATGAGAATGTCTCCATCCAATAACGTCTACAGTTCTCTCTGGATAGCTTGTGAAATCCAGCATGACTGAGAGCATTCAGGATAACTGCTCTTGTCTTATGTCCCTTCTGAATTTCTAGCTCATGTTCTGAGAAAATTGTAGATTTTTCTATGATTATTGGAAATGTGCAGGGATGTGAAGATTAGATTAGATTAGATTCCCAACAAGTCCACACTGACCCTCCGAAGAGTAACCCACCCAGACCCATTCCTCTACCCTGACTAATGCATCTAACACTATGGGCAATTTAACATGGCCAACTCACCTCACCTGCACATCTTTGGATTGTGGGAGGAAACCAGAACACCCAGAGGAAACCCACGCAACACAGGGAGAATGTGCAAACTCCACACAAACAGTCATCCGAGGCGGGAATCGAACCCGGCGCTATGAGGTGAAGTTGGAATTAAAATCAGATCAGCCATGAGTGTCAGATGGCATCATTGAATGGTGGAACAGGTTTGAAGGACCAAATGGCGTGACCTTATTTTTTGTCTGTATATTTGGATGTCTGTTTGTGTGACCATGGATCCCTTTGTTTTGCATACCATTTCACTTCCTATCACTAACCCTCCTCTCCTAATTTCTTGTCTTTATGCTATCCCCAGATTGCTGTGCGCCCACTGCCCAAGACAGTGATGGTAAGTATCTGCACGGCACTGTCGAAGAGGCCCTGTCATTTGATCAGACACTTGTAACAACCAGCTCAGCCATTGCCATTGCACAAACTTGGTATAGAGTAGGGAGTTCTGCCTCAAAGCACTGAAGACAAGAACCCTAGTGAGGTAGTGTGCAAGAGGATGCATATTGAGATGCATTTTTTAGTCTGCCAGACTGCCTCCTGTCACATTCAGTGAGCACGATTTCAAGTGAGCAGGGAGCACTTCATGAAACTTACCCTTCAACAGCCTTTGCCTCATCTCAGACCCAGAGGCACTATGATGTATTCCCTCATACCTCTTGCTGCTTTGATGTGGTCAGACTCCTAACCCCACTCTAGATTAGAGTGGTGCTGGAAAAGCACAGCAGTTCAGGCAGCATCTGAGGCGCAAAAGCCCTTCATCAGGAATACAGGCAGAGAGCCTGAAGGGTGGAGAGATAAGTGAGAGGAGGGTGGGGGTGGGGAGAAAGTAGCATAGAGTACAATTGAGTGAATGCAATGACTCTCCCTGCCAAAGCCAAGGAGTCCAGAATACTGCCTCTGAGTTGACAGAAAATTCTTAAAAACTGCTTTAGCTGCAATTTGGTGGCCTGATGCTTGAAGGAACAGTTACAAATGGTCCATCTTGCAGCTCAGCATCTATTCTTTGAGAATTTACATTTGTACTAGTTGCTAAGGCCTGCTTGGTACAAATTAGATATCCTGATGTTAGTCAGTTTAGGTTGTGTGATATCAGGGTAGTGACCATTCCCAGACATATAGTGCATGCAATGTTTGAAAGATCTCAGCTGACGGAATAGCAATCAAGTCAGATTCCAGAATGAAAAATACCTTAATAAATCATAGATTTATTTTTTGTACTTTGTTAACATTGTTAATCAGTGGATCACAAGGTTGCAGATGTGCTTTAATGACAAAACATTATTTTTTTTAAAAACACACAGGGGCCTCTCTCTCTCTCTACACATATATGTAGAAGACAGATAGAAAAATCTTAACATAACCATAAAACAACATTTTAAATTGTTTCCCAACACTTTCCATGAGAGGCTCGATCCCAGAAAAACATTATTCTTATCCCAGTTTTTAAATTTTTACTGAACTGACACTTTCCTGTTCTTTTTACCCCCTTTGGACTGTTGAGTCTGCTTCCTCCCAGACAATTTGTTTTCCCAAGTCCATGAATGAACACCTCTCCCTGTTCTGATGGACTAAACATTTGAATTCTAACAACTTGAATATTTATATCAAAACTCTCCTGGCTTGGAAGCTGCTGAGTACAGTAACTCATCCGTGCTGACCAGATATCCTAATCAGATCTCGTCCTATTTGCCAACATTTGGCCCATATCCCTCTAAACCCATATTCATGTACCCAACTAGATGATTTATAAACGTTGTAATTGTACCAGCCTTCACCACCTCCTCTGGCAGCTTGTTTCATACATGCACCACCCTCTGCATGAACAAGATACCCCTTAGGTAGTTATTAAATCTTTCCACTCTCACCTTAAACCTAGCCCTCTAGTTTTGGACTCCCCTATCCTGGGAAAAAGACATTGGCTATTTACTATATCCATGTCCTTCATGATTTTACAAACCTTTATAAGGTCACCCCTCGGCACCCAACACTCCAGGGGAAAAAAATTACCTGCCTATTCAGCCTCTCCCCATGACTCAAGCCCTCCAGTCCCAGCAACATTCTTGTAAATCTTTTCTGTATCCTCTCAAGTTTAACAACATCCCTCCTTTAGAAGGGCAACCAGAAATGCATACAGTATTCTAAAAGTGACTTCACCGTTGTCCTGTACAGCTGCAACATGATCTCCCAACTCTCATACTCAATGTTCTGACAAATGAAGGCAAGAATGCCAAGTGCCTTCCCGGCCACCCTGTATACCTGCAACTTCACTTTCAAGGAATTGTGCACCTGCATCCCTAGGTTTCTTTGTTTGGCAACATTCCCTACAGCCCTACCATTAACTCTATAAGTTCTGCCCTGGTTAGCCTTAACAAAATGCAACACCTCAGATTTATCTGAATTAAACTCCATCTGCCACCTCTCAGCCCATTGGTCCATCTGATCAAGGTCCTGTTGTAATCTGAGGTAACCTTCTTCATTGTCCACTGCATCACCTATTTTAGTGTCTTCTGTACACTTACTAACCATTCCTCCTATATTCACATCTAAATCAATGACAAAAAGCAGTGGACCCATCTCTAATCTTGTGGCGCACCGCTGGTCACAGGCCTTCAGTCCAAAGAGTCCTCTACCATTACAGGGTTACGGGGAGAATGCGGGTAAGTGGAGTTGAAATGCCCATCAGCCATGATTAAATGGCGGAGTGGACTTGATGGGCCGAATGGCCTTACTTCCACTCCTATGCCTTATGGTCTTATTACCCTCTGTCTCCTACCTTCAAGCCAATTTTTTATACAATTGGCCAGTGCTCCCTGGATCCCATGTGATCTAACCTTACCAACTAGTCTACCACGCGGAAAATTTAAACTTTCCTGTTCTAATGTAAAACTAAAATAATTCCTTAATATGTTTACTCTGTCTCTCATAAAGCCAATGTTATGAACATTTTAACCAAAGGTTCTTGCAGGAATTCTACTGAGTCCACCTGCTTTCTTGGAACTGATGTTTTAAGATGTCTGTTCAAAATTGGCTTCTTACCTTTATAAAATAAACCTGGACAGAGATGGTGCACATTGATCCGCCTCTATTTTGCAATCCAATTCCAAAAGTATTTTATATTTATAATGCAACTTTTATCCCAACACTGTAGTGTGGTCTGGGCTGCCCTGATGTTATGGAGGTGTTAAAAAAATTCAAGTTTTTACTTTATTTTCTCCTCTTCACTGCTTCTGTGCAGCTATTCTCCAGGGAGGAAATTTATTTTGTCAGCAAAGAGGAGGCTTAACTACACAAAAGGGGTGATTCTCTGAGTGCATGGGTCAGTTGTGAGCATCAGATTATAGCATCACCCGTCTTGGAAAATTACCGTTGAAATGTCTAACCCCAAGCCGGCCCCTAACCGGAAGAAATGACTGCATAAAACACAAGAACGGAGGCCAAGGGACAGTAGTAATTAGATACATATAACATTTCAGATGGAAGGATTTTTTTTATAAATTAGCCCATCGATATTTAATGCCTGCCAGAGACAGACAGCTGCAAGTAGAGCTGACTTCAATGTTGGCATCTGCCATTACTAATTTACAGTAATATGCTAACAACAATCTAATGCAGTTAGTGCACACTTAAATGGGCACAGGAGACATTATGAATGGTTAATGTTTAGGAAGAATGAGCATCTGTCTTTATGTACTGCATAAATCATAACTTATTCGCCTATAAACCTCTGCAACTAATAGCAGCACATCTCTTTAAGTTTGCTCTATTGAAGGTGACTGAGATGGCCTTTTAATGCACCTATTTAAATAGGCATGGAATGACTTCAGGGCACAACTGGCATTAAAGTGATGCAAGTATTTAGGTTCATTTTGTCTTGTGCTGTATTAATTGCTTATTCATGCATTATTTTCATTGCTAGTTTTAATTCCACACTGCTTTATTTTGTGTTTGACAGCTTCTACTGAACATTTGTGGCCTCTATTAATGAACTATCATAAATTCAAAAGGCCATTAGTGTAAGAACAGAACAGATGCCTTTTTTGCTCTTGAACTGTGATCCGGAATACCAAAATTGTGCTTTGTGACCTCAAGGACCTAAAAGCCCTAAATAAACTTCTCACCCATCTGATCAATGCCACTGACAGAACTGATTTGTTATTCTTTGTAGAGTTCTACGAACCATCTGTCAGGCATATGTCACAAATCTATGAAATTCCTTTAATATTTAGGCTGTCAAAATAAACATATCTTTCGAAACATTGGGCTACCAGCACACAATGTCAGTAATAACAATTTCTGGGTTATGAGACACCAGGAGGAAAAGGGCTTGTCAGGTTGGCTCTGCATTTTGCACCTATTTGTTACTGTATTGAAGTCAGTGAAGGGTAAAACGTGGGAGGGTGCAAAATTGGCAACTGATCGCATCCTATTCTATCAGGTTTAAATAGGAGGCTATGTGTCATCGCTCACTAAATGGAATGTAGGTATTTCTCATCAATGCATCTTTGTTCTAGCTTAATTGTCAGCTTTGAATATGGGAGCATTGCATGCTTGAACAAGAAATATTTTGGTCATATTTTTAGTTCTTTTGTCTCCATTGTTCAATGCTATGTCAGGCTGCTGAGATAGAACTCCATAGAGCCTAAGTGCCCAAGTTATTCAAACTAGGTATTCTGAATAAAATGCTAAATTTGTTTGTAAATCTTATTAATTGTGATGGCTGTGATTTTTAAGGTAAGTGCACTCCAGTACCAGTTTCTAAGATAAATGCAAGATGATGTGTTGCAGAATGTAACATTGTAGTTTTATCTTGGATAATGGCTTAAAGTTATTATTTCATGATTTACTTGCTGATTTATTTATTGGCAATGCATATTTGTGTATTACAATACAGGTTGATATAAAATATACAGTCTTTCAAGGCAATGGCTTTCTGCAATCCACATTATAGGTTACCATTCTTTTCACAGCTAGTATTCAAGTCAAGAATTGGATAATTTTGATAACAGGGCAGAATAACCTGGTCATTACAAGTACAAAGGCATATATTTTAGTTTATAGAAACCATGACAAAGAACATGGCAGGGATTTAAATTGCAAAACTTAGAAAATCATACAATTTCATTATTGGAATTTCAGTACTGGAGGTCTTGTGGTGCAATGGACATTACCCCTGCTTCTGACCTAGGTTCAAGTCTGACCCCAGGATCCAATGATAAAGGAAGCTGCATTCATGATGTGGCCAAACAAGTTGAATATCAGCTTATAAATCCACCCAATGTGTGTGAATGGCACACAGTAAGAGGAGAAAGGGAGACGAGCTGCATTCTAGCTAAATTTCTTTCTGCTGTGCAGCCCTCCAAAGTCTGTGCATGGCAGTCATGCCTAGAACTGGAAGTTAGTTTGTTGGCACACCGATTGGCACTTACACAGCCAGTCCAGCATCTCCAGGCAGTGAGAGGGAATGCTGCTATTATGATGATGTAACTTCATTGTCCATAGCTCCAGACTACAACATGCAAGTAGAAAGCGTATGTTGTCACCATGACATGGACTATTTGGGAAAGTGGTCAACTAGTGTGGATCAGATTGATGCCAACAACATGGTGTTCATCCTTGTCCTGGTTTGGGTGGGTTTGGAACTTGCCACTTTGCTCTATCCATGTGGAGCTGTAGATCAGATCTGTCTTGGGACACAGGACTGAACAAGAATGGTAGACACTAAGGACTTCAGGTTTTGAAGTCACCTTTTGTCAGGATGAAGTATTTCAGCCTAAAACATTGACTGTCCTGCACCTCGGATGCTGCCTTGACCTGCTGTGCTTTCCAGCTTCACACCTATTGACTAAACAAGAATGGTGAATTGCACTTCTACTTCTGTTTCTAAATGTCAGTACCCACCAACAAATTATACTTCAGGAGAGTTGTTGAGGAAAATTCCTTCTGCGCTGTTCCTATAATGCATCTTTGCTTTAATCTCAGTACGATTGTGGTCTAAATTTAGTACTCCTCATACTGAATATTTGACAGGCTTTTTGAGCACCAAAGCTTAAATGAGTAGATTTATGTTGTGGACTCGCTGTCCCTTGGAATGAGAAGGTCAAAGATCCTGTTATAGTTTACCAGTTTATGCAACGAGAAGAACATAATCCACTAGTTTCAAAACTGTGGGAGTTTGATACATCTCAGGTTTCTCAGGTAGAAAACACTCCCACAGGTCTGTAGTAAGGAAGAAATAAAAGAAAGACTTGGATTTTTATTATGCCTTTCATGACCTTGCCAGTTTGCTCATTACACTTTGTAATGCAGGATGCATCGGAGCCAAGGTGCACACAGCAAGGTCATCCAAACAGCAGGGAGATAGCATGTTTAGTGATTAGTATTTGCTAGAACTCTCCTCCTCTTCCTCAAAATTGTATTCAATCTTTCTTGCCCACTTCAGAGAGGAGACAGGATCTTAACTTGTTTTCTCACTGGAAAGAGTGAACCTCCAACAGAACTGTACTGCACTTATATGTTAACTTATATTTGGTGCCAAGGTTTTTAGAGTGACCCTATGACTTATGAACTCAGGGAGTGGTACTGCTAAGCGGGGTAGATCAAAATCTATGTGATTAGTTGCTGTCATAACACACTCAGTCTTCACTGCGAAGAATTATAATTAGATTTAATGTGCTGCATATAAATTCTTTATCTTGATTATATTTTTTCATTACCAAGTTTGATGGCATGAGGAAATGCAATTAATGCCAACCGTGCACTGCGGTTAAATTCCTTTAACTGCGCTTTATAATAACTCAGCAGTAGTATACTGACTGGCTCACTAATTCCTACCCTAGCTATGACCCCAGTGAGTTCATTAGTATTCATTATTTTTACGAATATCCATGTTAGAAAAACACAGCAGGAATGGGGTAGTAACCCAATTAATAAACCTTTTCTGTCTCTGTGAAATAGTCACTGCTTTTTTGAATTAGTTACATGGAGGGACAATTTCCCAGAGCCCATTGGAACTGCCCAGATGGAACTTACAGTTAATAGAATGTAGCAAACATTGGATGAAAATAAACAAGGTTTGTCTAGTTCAGCTTCTGTTGCTATGGTATTAACAATATGGAGTTATTGACAGTAATCAATCAGCTATCAATTAGTCAACAACTGACATGAAGTTAGAAACTCCCCAGTGGTGGAACACCTTGAGACTCGTGGATTTAATTAAGCTGTTTCACAGATTCACTCACCATAAATTATCTTTTAAGGAATTCATTTGCTACTTGCAAAGATGTAGTTTTCTAAAATCACTGTTTTTAATTTACATCTGAATTGTTCAGCACAACGTGCTTCCATACCCAGTGAGCCTGTTGCAAAGTTTGCCCACTGTCTTTAGGATGAAGTTTTTTTTGCGCAGACTCATTTGGAATTCCTGAAGGCTCCTGAATGCATGACGTTCCAGCCATTAGTTAGCCACTACATCCGCCTTTCTGATATGCTCCTTTGCTAAGACCTCCCTAATTCCATCACCTCATTAGTTGTTTCACCTTCTCTTCAGTGTCCCGCCAGATGGTCAGCCTTGATTTGGGAATCTTGTGAGGGCATGTGGCCTTTCACTCCCTACAACAGAGCCTTTATATTTCTGTACTGAGCTATCAGGGCTGTGCCCATTAACTCCATGGTCTCTTGCACTTATGTAGGAATGTACTACATCCCTAGGTTTTGTGAGCCTCTAAAGTTATTTCAACATCAAGTTGTTACCAAGTATGACGTTTTAGATCTTATACGGCAACAGAATCTGTGATTAATTACCATGTTATTAATAGGAACTCACTGCATTCTATGAAGGCCCATACTGTATCACCAACACATACTTAATTTCCGTTTTGGAAATAGTCCAGGCATAGTCGTGTTCACAATACTGCTGAAGAACGTTTAGCTTGTTTTAAAGCCATCATCCATAACATGCATTTGTGCTGGCAAATTAATCGCAGGTGCAATGCTTCAGTGCACAAATCACCAACTAAATCAATTATTATGCCCTGGTAATGACATAAAGAGGCCAGCGACAATTTAGATATCACCTGTTCATCCAACATTACAGTTGGTGTGCTGTTACAGATCGCCTTTCTTTGTATGCGTATTGAATATGTACTGTTTTATTTTCTGCTCATCTGAAGTGGCCATCACTTTCGGAATGATTATGGCTTGTTATCAGTTACTAAGGTAAAGAAAGCCGATGTGTTGCAATGAGTGAATATTTGTTGCTCTGTTTAGAACCTGGAACTCCATCCAAATCTTTAAATGATTGACGGTTGCAGGTCAGATTGAAAAGGTGATTGAAAGGTGTACAGCTTGCTTGGTTTTATAAAGAGGTAATGAGAACAGAAGAAAGCAAGGTGGCTTCCTTCGTACCCCCTCAAAATATTTTAAGAAAGTAGCCTAGATCCTAACTTTTTCCCATTTTAAAAGGCAAATTTAATGTCCTGAAATCCAGACACAATTTGCTTGGTCAAACTATTCGACATTAAGCAAAAGGCAATTTATTTAAATACTATAGTTAAAACACAAACAAAGGAAAGAACTTAGAATAAATTTATTGGAAAACTTAACAGAATAATAGATGCAGTAATTATTACTAATTAATTGTTCTAAGATAGCAAGAGCCCATAAACACACCCCTTGGCAAAAAGGCAAATTCAGAAAAATAAGTTTGTCTTCCAGGGAGCCCAGCAGCAGAGAGAAACCCCAGCTTCTCGCTGTAACCGAGAGAGGGAAAAAATACTTCTTCAAAACTCCAGCAAGCTTCTGCCGAACCTAAAAGCTAAAGAAAAGTTAGAAATCTTGGTCGGTGAGAGCTGGTCACATCTATCCAAACTGCTTCTATTGTTCCAACAGTAAATTAAAAACTCCAAGCTCTCGCAAGCTGTTTACTGGCTTTCCAACCAGACAGTTTGCTACCTCTGTCTATAAAACGCCCTTTTTAAAAAAATCAGGACACAATAACCTCTTAAAGTCACCACATTGTCGCAGTATGGTTAACATTTAAAAAATGCTGGCTCAGTCTCAACTGGAGAATTGCATTCAGTTTTGGGCGCTTTGCGTTTCAGGAAGGTTATAAACAAATTGGAGCGGGTATGGAATGATTCCCGTATGGGGAATTTGTGGATACATCGGAGAAACGGGACCTGTCCTCAATAGAGAAAAGAAAGCTGTGAGTAGATTAGATTGAAGTATTCAACATTGCGAGGTCCAAGGTAAAGAATCAATAATGAGATATAGGATAAAAGATAATGGTTGTGGAGGGTATACACAGGATGTTCAGCCTATTGCATGCATATCGCTGCACATAAATGAAGGAGACACACATAAATGGCATATTGCCTATCCACTCCTAAACAAATTAGAGAGATTATTGCCTAGGGTCGTTGTTCTTTTTTAGCTTCACACTTTGTAGAAAGATTTGTAGGCTTGTAGTCTGACAGGATGTGTCTTGAATGCTCGTTCTGTAGCTATAGCCATCTGTACACCAGCCAAGTGGGTAACATATGGTGGGAGGGACTTATTGGATACCACAACCCATAATGATCAGGGAAGGGAACCCACAGGACATGGATATCGCTGCTGAATGTTAATCTAGCATTCACAGCTGGAGTTCTCCAGTTACTGTCAGGACACGGTTCAATCATATTATCTTCTGACTTAGAGGCTAGGAACTCTACAACCATGCCAAAGTCTTGCTGTTAGGATGCAATGAGGTTTACACTGCAGTCAAAGTATTCCTTATAAAATGCGCCAGCAATACTGTTTGAGCTTTCAAACAAAGAGCTCAAAGTACCTCTTTAAACTGAACAGAAACATATGGTAGACAATAGAGTAGTGGAGACAGACAATTTATATGGCTGTCTGTGTTCAGGCAAGTTCCTGAATGTAACGTAAGGAGTTGTTGTGCCATTGCACTTAATTGGACCCGTTTGCACTGAAAAACTTCAAGTTCAATGCCCTGAAGCCCTACAGCAATCCCTGACCTCCCACAGTCTCCAGTTGTGGTCTGCAGCCTGAGGTGAAAGTGAGGACTGCAGATGCTGGAGATCAGAGCTAAAAATGTGTTGCTGGAAAAGCGCAGCAGGTCAGGCAGCATCCAAGGAGCAGGAGAATCGATGTTTCGGGCATGAGCCCTTCTTCGAGCATGAGTCCTTCTGCAGCCTGAGAGCCATTTCTGATGGTTGATTGAAGTACAACTTAATGCTTTTGCAGAATTGCATGCGTTGGATTTTGGAAATGAGTCACAGTCCCCATCCTTATTCTTCTACCAGTCCCTGACTAACCATTAGATCTTGAATGGCATTTCATGGTTCCAATGGAGACCACACGTTCTTCTGCTTTCCCCTTCTCTTCTTCATGTTCCATCTCAGACACAAAACTGACTTTGGAAGAATTAGCCATAATTAGGGGTGTGGATTAACAAAAGTATTAATATAAAACTAATATTTCTGAATGGATTGACTCAAATCAAATCAGATTGCCACTCCTCTCCTATTTCTTTTACAGTCTGATAGAATTCCACATTTCTGGCCAAACCAGATCTTCCCAGAAATATGGACCATATGTTGTGATCAAAATCACATATAAGATGGTTGGGGCACTGCAAGCTAAACATTGCCATCCCTTTTACGGCACTGGCTCTCATAATTTGATAAGTTCATTGATTATCTGCTTCATATTTGCAAGAACAATGGAATGCAGAACACAACAGAGTGCAAGGCCTCTTGCAGGTGTGCCTTCCTTCTTACGTAGCACTGTGTAGCAATGTTTTTCATTTTCAATTTAATTTTTCAACAACTCATATGTATATATCACCTTGAACTTGATAAATCACTTCAAGTTGCTTCATAAGAATGCTACAAAATGAAACATGACACCAGGTCACATGAGGAAATATTCAACCAGGTGGGCAAAAACGTGGTCAAAGAGGTAGGCTTTAAAGTTTTAGAAGGATGTTCCTCTCTGTTAAGGGGAAATAGCAACATATAATGGCAGTGAAGCGCAGGGATAATATTACCGAACTTAGGACTGATGCCACTGAAAACATGGCCAGCACTGGTGGAGTGATTAAAGTCAGGCATACTCAACAGATCAGAATTTGGAGAGCACAGATAGCTCAGAGAATTGTGGGACTTCAGAGGCATGTCCATGGAAGGATTTGGAAACACAGGTGAGAATTTTAAGTTCAGAACTTCCACTGACTGGGGAACAAAACAGATTAGTGAGCAAATTAGTTGTTCATGCTTCTCTAAGATCCTGTTCTCCATCTTTCTGTTGTGAGAAGATGACAGCAGAGGCCATTGGCCATGACAGAAAACAATGCTGTACTCAAGCTTTTCAAGATCCATTGGCAATTGACTGAAATCTCAATCTCACTATGGTTTTTTTGAGATGTATTTATATTTGAAATATAGTGATTTCTACGTGGTACAGGGATGGTTACGTAGGACTTACTCAGCTAAGAATAATTCTACACTCATTAAATTGCTCCACTGAAATACATAGCTCAAATTCCTAGAAACAAGAATTTTGAAACACTGTTTGGCTTCTGTTATAACAATTGGATTGAGTTACTCATAAAGGTCAGTCCAAAAAAAGTAATCAAGGGTAGGGGTAATGGCAGGAAAGCAGACTTGAGGATTATCAGATAAGCCAAGATTTCATTGTATGGTGAAGCAGACTCAATGGGCTGAATGGCCTGCTTCTTGTGGCTCCACTCCTTATGGTCTTTTGGAAAGATCAGAGGTTAATCACCGTTATGGAGCCTTTCGTTTGCACAATTCTATCCAGCACCAAATTCTGATACATTTTCAACTAAATTCAGAGATCAGTCTCCATCCCAGGAGCTGTCCTGTCCTCACTGAACTCTCTCCATTCTCTCAGTCATTGGAATTGCTGTCCTCACTCCAGGAGCTATCCACTCCTCAGTTTTACCCCACTCTCACAGCCAATTAATGTTGTAAATAAAAACAGGGAAGAAGAAGCCCTCGTCCAACAAGTAACCAATAAATTTACAACAAAGTGAAGCTGCTGAAGCTATTAAATTCAATGGAAGAGGTAGCTTCTTGACAATAGAAACATGGAATATAAGGATTTCATAACAGCCAGCAAAAGTTGATAACTGCACACTAAACAAAATCACTGTTCCAAATTTATGTGTTGATGCCAATACAGTTAAACTGAAATGCCTTATTGTACAATTGACCATCTTCTTACCCCTTCCTTACTTTCTGTGTTAGGTGATGGACAATGCAGTGGATATAGCCCTCTTTTTGAGCTGCGCTGATATACTGACCTCCAGCAGCCAGTTTGATCTGTTTGCAACCGTTATTCCCAAACTGGTTAACATCACAGAGAAGGCCCCATCTTCTCAACCTCACCCCTCCCCTGACGCGTGGCGAGTCATTCCCCCACATCGTTCCCCTATCCCTTCCCCTCCCCTCCTCACCCACCCCCTGCCCCACTACCTCTTGAGACAGCACCCTATAGTCCTCTGGGAATATGGAAAGTTTCACTTTCACTGCTGTTAGATCCACCATCTCCTTCCGTGATAGTTTAGAAGATGGCCTGGACCTGACAGATGGGAAATAACTGTGTCCACATTGGTAAATATCCATCAATTAAGGAGCATCTCTTTGCTCAACTTCCCCCCCGCCCCCACCCTGCCCCCAGAATTTGCAACCCATGAATCTCAAAGCATTGTAAATAAATAAAGCAAAATTGATATCTATAAGTGTATGAACTTTAGAAAAGAGCCCAGCAATAGGTCAGGCTTGGCTTAGTAATTTCATCAATCTTGAGGTATGTATTATTGCCTAACGAATTCCTAGTCTACCAAATATGAAATTAAATTTGTTTTATGCTGCACATGAATTTCTCAGTAATAAAATTCTCAAATAGAAAACATTATTTCTCTTTATTTATATATGTTTACTTCTTTGTATTCCCTTCCAAATGATTGACAAAATTAGTTTGTAAAAAGAAATGTTTATGTTGATTTGTGTGCAGTCTATCTCTGTCAGTGTAGGTGTATGTGCTAAAGTATTGATGTTGGGTTGACAATCTGAATATCTAAATGATTCTCTGTCAATGTTGTGTAAAGTGATAAGGTCACCACTAAAGATTCAGAATTTACGTTTCACCACCAGAATAATAGCTCTATTTGAGATCATTCAACCTTTGTCCAGTTACTGGTCCTGAGAGAGATGGCAGTTGTGAAAGAAAGATTTTCCGATTCAATCACTGTGGGCAACAGCAGTGTCTCGAGCACACAAAAAAAAACTCCAATCCGGCATTCAGTGTTACCGAGTAAAGGATTTGCAGGGGATTGTCTTATGTAGAGCTGTTAAAATGGGAAGGTAATGTATACTTATTTAACAAGCAAGCAAGCACATGCAACTTATCATTTTTATATGTGCTGTTTCACAATCTGTAATAAATTGTACTGTCCAGTCAAATACCCTGTAAATTAATCTCTTCAGTGGCAGAAAAGCAACCATTTGTTCTTTGCCCATGAATTTAACTTAAGCTCCAGGCTGAAAAATTATGACATTAATGATGCATGCTTCCATTAATGTACAAATTGACCCGCAAATTCAGACTATTAAGAAATGCAAAATGAGTTGTAGATCCCAGAAATGACTCTGTGGCTTACTTCCTACAAAAAGCATTTTCCCCTCAACCTGCCTGGAATATTTTCAGAATTTCTTGGATTTACACATTAATTCCACATTCAGAAAGTTGAATCTGGTAGACAACGGTGTAGGTAGCTTTTGAACAATGTGATCATTATTATATGGAGAAAGTGAGGACTGCAGATGCTGGAGATCAGAGCTGAAAATGTGTCGCTGGAAAAGCGCAGCAGGTTAGGCAGCATCCAAGGAGCAGGAGAATTGATGTTTCGGGCATGAGCCCGAAACGTCGATTCTCCTGATCATTATTATATGTCAATCAATCTCTCTAGAACATAAAGGAAACAATTTAAGGCATTCAATCATGTTCCAGTGCCAAGCAAACTTTTTTTTGGTGACTTTCAAACTTTAAAGTTTATTATTTTTCTCGTATCACTTATCCTTTCTGATTCTCTTTTGCTCTCTCCTAATCCAATGTTATTTTCCTCTCTTTGCTTTTCTTTCTATACCAAATTTGCTATTAATTCTCACTCTTTCTCAGCCATTCCTGTGTTTCTTTTTTAATCATAACATCTCAATGGTTAAAATGATGCACCGTTGGTCTCATCACACTGATTTTGCAGATGCCCTGTCCACTGTATTATCAATGGCATACATCACAAGTTCCAGCCTTCCAGCAAAATCCTGCCTGCTGTTCCTGGGCCACCAGCTCCTGACACCTAACTGCCAGACCAGGGCGCCTGTTCCATAACTGTAGAAAGGTGATCCCTCTCATGAAATCGTAGCGAAAGTTTAACTGCGAGCCGTGACATATTTGGCAAAATCAAATGAGAATATGCAACAGCCCACTATCACAGGCAACCTGTAAGTGCACAATCTTATTATATTGCAACTGACTTAGACGGTTGCAGGAATGGAACATAACCATGGGAGAATAATGTACTTATGCTGCTACTTCTTTCTCAAGGTCTGTGCATCAATATAAAAGTGGCTTTCACTTCTCTCTGACAAAGCAAAAGAAAAGTGGTGTGCAAATGTTCAATCAAGCCATAGGATTTGTTTCTTGGTTGTACAAGGCTAATGTTTTAACAAGGAAATAAATATGAAATGTACATATAAATGGGAAAAGCTAATGTGGAACCAAAATGCCAAATTAAAAAGGACCAACTGACTATTGAAATTGGTCCAAAATAGATTTTGTAGACCAACTAGGATTTAGAAGACAAGGAAAGACTTGAAAGCAGTAACAATAGGGCAAGGTCATCCTTTTGTAAAGAATGAGAAGTAAGAGGAACTGAGTTACAAAAGGAAGTCTCTTTTGTTGGGAAGAATGAATGGAGCCGTGCTGCTTCATACAATGGACATGAACAATGAGCTTTCTGAAACTGGAACATGGAGACTATGAGAATCAGAGTTTTAAATTACTGGGTTAGATTTATGAAAATATGAAGACGCCAAAAGGCCAGAACAGAGCTCATCACATCAGATAAATAATGTTCATTATCCATACGCTTATCTGTGATTCATGACCTATTGTAAGGAAACATTTAGTTCAATTAAAAAACAAACCCTGTAAATTCTAGAACTCTGAAATAAAAGCGGGACGTACTGGAAAGACATAGCTGGAATGGTTTCTCTTTACAGATATCAACTCCTAATTAAGATAGATATTAGGAGGAATGTTCGTCTCAGATGGGAGTGTATCTGATGAATTCTATATTGCAGAGACTGGATAGTTCAGTATGTTCAAAGTGAGATAGATTTTTTTTAATCAATTAGAGAATCATGGTTATAGGGAAAATGCAGGACAGTGGAAGTCAAGGATCATCAGATCAACAATGATATTGTTGAATGGTGGAGCAGTCTCAATGGGCTGAATAGCCTCCTCCTGATCCTTCATCTTATGCATTTTCTGTTTTTTTGCAGTGAAATTATATTGTCATCAAAAAAGCCTAAAATTATGCTGATTCTACAATCATATGGTCTCAACATACTTTCACATTTACGCAGATAGTTCAATCATTGGTGAAAGCGCATTTGGAACGAGCGAAAGAAGGAAAAAGGGAAACAGAGGACTGCTGAACCATTACCATGGGTAAAGTACAGCCTGTCGCAAGGGAAATCCTGTAGGATCATAAACTTCATAGAGGGCTCCCATGGTTAAAGGAAAGGAAAAGAGAGAAACGTGTAATTAGTTTCAAAGCAGAGTTTCACCAGAACATTAGTCAGGATCTGCTCTTCAGCTGCACATAGTAATGTTGCAGGGGTCCATGAGGATTCTAAATATGAGAACTGGAATTGCATCTTTGCAAGGCTGATTTGGCTGAATGCATTCAGGAAACTAACCTTATCAAAAACAAGCTAAATGCACAATTCCAGCACGTACAATCTCCCATAGCGTTCACGGATGCTACCAGTCAGCAATCTTGTCACAATGTTCAGATTTATTCAAGTGTTGCAATTTAGGCTTTGTAATGGACTGTTTTCTCTCTCACAGGTTTCATGACATGATCTAAGGTCAATGATCAAACTTTATTCAGTACTTAGTCATAACAATGACTAATGATGACCAGATACCAGTGCATCCATGAGATTTTGACCCCAAATTCCTCAAGATACCAGAACATCATGGGAATTAGGGGGCAGAGGTCAGTGTAGTGGCCAGCACTATGGAGAAGGTGTTGGGGCAACTGAAAGATCTGAAGGTAGATAAATCTCCCGGAAGACCCAGCCAAACCTTCACCACCCAGACTGCGTCAGTTCAAGGACGTGGTTCATCACTATCTTCTCAAGGGCAACTCGGCATGGGTAATAATTGAGAGAAAGTGAGGACTGCAGATGCTGAAGAGTCAGAGTCAAAAAGTGTGGCACTGGAAAAGCACAGCAGTTCAGGCAGCATCCGAGAAGCAGGAGAATCAACGTTTTGGGCATAAGCCCTTTATCAGGAATGTGGGTAGTAATCACCACAGAATCAATGAATGAATAAATCAAATTTCTGGAGTGCACTGTCAGACTCATGCCCAATACATTTTCGAGTCTTTGTCTTTTCACACAGTTGTTGGTCTGTCAGTTGGAATTGAACTGTGTTCTATGTGTTCACATCTTCCATATGCATCAACCTTAATATTCCAAATGGCCTAATGGATTTAACGTCTAATTTCTAACCAGATGTCTCTTGTGAACTCAAGATTTCAGATGACTGACCAAACTAATCTGAGGCACTTGTGTAGATTAATCTTAGGCACTTGTTTCATGGTGTGTTTTAATTGATTCACAGGATGGTAGTGCAATGCCCATCCTCATTGTCCTTGAGAAGCTGGTGGTGAGCTGGCTTCCTGAACAATGCAGTCCATTTGGAGTGGGTAGATCCACAATGCCATTTAGAAAGGACTTCCAGGATTTTGACCCATGCAGGGTCCTTCTAGATAGCAGTAGTCATGGGTTTGGAAGGTGCTATCCAAGGACCCTTACTGAATTTCTGTAGAGCACATTCTATATGGTGCACACTGCTGCCACTGAGGGAATTTCTGTGGATATGGTGGCTGCTTTGCCCTGGATGATGTCAAGCTTCTTCAATGTTGTTGGAACAGCACTCAGCCAGGGAAGTGGGAAATATTTCATCACACTCATCACTTGTGCCTTATAGATGGTGGGTAGGTTTTGAGGAGTCAGGAGGTAAGTTACTTCCTACAATATTCCTAGTCTGTCACCTGCTATCCATAGTATTTATATAGAATAGTGGAATGCTTACAGTGCAGAAAGAGGCCATTCAGTCCATCCAGTCATCTTCAACCATCCAAAGAGCATTACACTGATCCACATTCATCCCCTGTCCCCCAACATATACCATGGCCAATCCACCTAACCTGCACATCTTCAAATTGTGGGAGGAAACTGGAGCACCCAGAAGACACCCACACAGACATGAGGAGAATATGTAAACTCCACAGAGAGCGTTCCACAAAATTGGAATTGAACCCAAGTGGCTGGTGCTGTGGAGAGTCTGTGGTGCTAACTATTATGCCACTGTGCCATGGCTAGTCCAATTTAGTAACCACCAGGATATTGATAGTAGGGATTCAGTGGTGGTGATGCCATTGAAGGTGAAGGCAAGATTCATGCTTGTTGGAGATGGTCTTTGCCTGGCTCTTGAAAGTGTTTGCCAGTGCAGACAATACATAATAATACTATATAGTGGAAGAACGAAAGCAATTGGAGCAAGTATGTGCCATCATTTCTTTGAGATTGCTCTGCTATTTAAGCAGGTCGTGGATAAATGTTTACCTCAACCCCATTTTCTGACATTATCTACAAACCCCTGGATTCCATCAATTTCTGTCCTAGATATACTCAACCACTGAGCATCCACACTTCTCTATGGTAGAGAGAAAATGAGGTTCATAACCCTTTGAATGAAGTAATTTATTAAAGTTGGCATAGCACATGGAGACCAATGAAATATTCTTGCTTGGTATCAGATTGGTTGCAAATAGCATATACACAAACTTCAGCTGGGAAAGTTACATTGTAAGGGAAAGATAAATGTTTAGTTAGCATGTATTATAAGCAAATACCTAATATTTGATTATACCTTTATGTATTGCTATAAAAATTAAGCTGCTGAAAGCTTGCTGCACTTTATATGTCATTTTTCGATATTGTTCCATTGATGCTTGAATATTATTCCTTAGAACTTGAGGACTACATTTCACTTTAACTTGGAGTAAAGAATTGGTTAGAGCAGGCCAACTGCCAGTTATACACCCCATCCAATCTTATTTTGTATTTACATTTGACGGGGGAGATGTATAACTATCAGCTGATCAACTGCCATCAGATTTCCACCATGGCTAAGAGTGAAAGTTTGTCTCTATGTTTTCAGTCAAGGCAGTATAGAGGGAGTATTGCACTATCTTTTAGGAGAGATGTTACGATGATGTTCCATTTGCCTTCTCAGCTGGTCATTAAAACAGCATTATTTGAAGAAGGGCAGTGGATTCTTCCAGTGTCCTAGTTTAATCCTCGGCTGCATATGGTAATTCAATAATTGGCTGCTTGCAAATCTGTTGTATGCCTATTTGCTGCTGTGCTTACCCACAAACTAAACTTCAATTGCAAGTCTGATGCAAACTGTTTTAATGGAAGTTCACTGACCTGAACATTGAGTGTTTTTCACTTTGCAGATCATGCCAGACCTGTTGAGTATTTCCAGCATTTTCTGCTTTTAGTTCAGATTTCCAGCATCTGAAATATTTTGTTTTACTTCAAGGGTAATGCATTAGTTTCTGAAGATCGCTGGGACATCCTGAGGACATGAAAATTGCTGCAGAAATGCAAGTTCATTTGTTATTTCTTACAGCATTCACCAGATAGAATTAAGGTCTCTTCCCTGAAGCATGTTAAAGCTATTTAGTGCAATGAGGCTAGGCAGTTTAATCTAGTTATTGGTGAACATAAATCCAGTTACAAAACTATCTTAACATTGGTCATCAATTTGGCAGTAATTCAGTAATCTCATTCTGACGCACCATAAGAAAGCATTGCATCTGGTTTCAGCTTCACTGGGCTCTCAAAGGAGTACTGTTATCAGAGAATTATAAAATCAAAGAATCATAAAACATAGGCAGATGCCAGTCTGGCCATCACACCTGTGCTAGCTCTGAGAAAGAGCTGTCAAAGTAGCTCCACTTATTTTATGTTTCCTTTTAGCCCTGTTGATTTTTGCTTTTCAAGTCTGCATTCAATTCGCTTTCGAAAGTGTTACGATCCCAGATCAGGCTCTAAACTTTGGTACTGCGGCAGACTAGACCTTCAAATTTTGGTGAGATCCCAAGTGAGAGCCTCCAATATTTTCTTACAATCCACTTTTTTGTTGACTGAGACAAGAGTTGAAATCCCAGTTAATTACTAAAAGGATGAAGCCACGTGACTGTTTTGAACAAGCATAAGACATTTACAATACAGAAGTGATCAAAGTTAACAGTCTCTGCTAGCTATTATTTTACGCTAATATCCAGAACTAACATGAGGTAACAGACAATCTGTAGCTGGGCAACTGCAATCTTCATGTTAAATAGTATACATAAATAAGACAGATCTCATGATTCAGCAACCCAGCAACACGTCTGTGAATCAGTAAATCCGTTAACTATTCTGTATTTCTCATACAGAATTTAACTCCTCTTTTTTGAGGATGTAATTTCTGATTTCCCACAATATACATTCTGATATAAACCGTTACAACTACAACCCATTTCCTTGTTGCTCAAGTGCTTCTTCCAAGACTGCATCCACAGTATTCCCAAGGCTGTATTCAAGAAGCTAATTACTGACACAAATCCAGCTGTCGAGCTACTCTGGATAAGACATCATAGGTACTAAGCTTTCCTTCCCCTCAATTGTCAGCTATACAGAACTAACAGTACCTTCCCCTATAATGCCCTAGACTTTTTTCATCTTCAGCTACATCAGTTGATGGCAGCATTTTAGCTGCATAGAGCCAAATCTACTCCACGTGTGCTTCCCATTAGTTTACACTGCTCTTTGAACTGATCTGTGTGACTTGTCAACATACAAACCAATACAACTAGTAGAAGAAGTAGGCCATTCAGCCCCTTGATTCAATAAGAGCAAGGCTGACCTGATTGCAATCTCAAATCAACAATCTTATCTACTCGTGATAACCTTTTATCCCCTTGTTGAACAATTGCACATCTACCATTGCCTTAAAAATGTTAAGGATTTTTTTCCACTATCTTTTCAAGAACAATATTCAAAGACACACAACACAGCCTTTTGGGTGAAAAATCACCTCATTCCTGTTTTAAATGGGCAACTCTTTAAACAGTGATCTGTAGTTCTAGATTCCCTAACACGTGGGAACATCCTCTCCACACCTACCCCGTCAAGACCCTACAGGTTTTTATGCGGTTCCAGCACGCCACCTCCTTCTCTTCTAAACTCCAGTGGATAGAAGCCTAGCCTCTCCAGCCTTTCCTTAAAAAGGTAACCTATCCAACCCCATCACCTTTCCAGTTATTCGTTAATTAAACTTTCTCTGAACTGCCTCCAACACAGATACATCATCCATTAAATGAAGTGACCAATTCTGTACAGAGTAGTCCAGATGTGGTCTCATGAACACCCTATATAACTGAAGCATAACTTCTCTTCATCGATTCCTGCCATGCTGAATTAAAATGTTCTATTTGCTTTTCTAATGACTAATATCTCAATATTGCGAAATGTAGGAGCAACAAGCCACGGGTGGATGCCTGGGTAGATGGATAAAATGGAAATGAGAGATATATGAAGGATACAAAGGGAACAAGACAATGGAGACCCTATAGAAACATAGAAAGTGCAGAGGAGAGTTCAAGAAAGCAATTAGTAGAGCAAAGAAAGGGGGCATGAAAAATCATTGGCAGCAAGATAAAGTACAATCCTAAGATATTCTGCAAGTGCAACAAGGGGAAGAAAAGAGTCAGAAAAGGCTAGAGCCTATTAGGGACCAAAGGGGCAATCTATGTGTGAAGCTGGAGGTCGTTAGTAGAGTATTAAATCAATACTTCACCTCTTTTCACTTATGATGGTGGTATGGAATGCGCTGCCTGAGAGAGTAGTTGAGGTAGAAAACCTCACAATTTTCAATAAGTACTTGTGTGAGCACTTGAAGTGTCATAACATTCAAGGCTTAGTGTGGAAAAGTGGGCCTAGTGCAGGTTGTAGTGCATTTTTGATGGTATGGACTCAATGGGCCAAAGGGCCTCTTCTGCATTGTGTGATTCTATGATTCTATGATTTGACCAATATCTCCCACTAGGGCTCTGCCCCTGTTTCTGGATATCCCTAATGTATCCAAGCTAGCTATATTCTATACCTTAAATATTATAGTTTCCAGTCAACCAAAGCTCATCTCCACAGGTCCTAATATACAAAAACACAGGCAAAAAGTCCAAAACAATTTATTTCATCACAAAATTTCTGAATCTGCAACCACCACCTTTTCAGGTGGTGCATTCCAACTCATAACTATTTAGAGTAAAAATAATTCTCAGGTTTCCTCTGTACCTTTGGCAATAATCTCAAAACTGCGCAATTTGATTAGCAATCCTCCTGGTATTGGAAACAGTTCTCTGTTAGTTATTTGATCAAAACCCTTCATAATTTTGAACACCTCTATTAAACCTCCTGGTTGCCCTATCTGTTGAAAGGTGAACAGTTTCAGCTTCTCTAGTCTCTCCACATAACTGAAGTCCATTAACGCTGGCATCATCCTATTAAATCTCCTCAGCATCTTTTCCACTCTATCAATGTGTGCATAGAATTTATTTTCTCTCCCTTGTCAGACATTGCTTTAATAGATGCACAGGCACATTACTGCACACGCTTCACTTCAACATGTGGGCAATCTCATAAAGTCACATATTTGTGCTGCATTATCCTTGCCACTTTATTTTTCTGGTTACTTTCTTTTCTGTTATCTTTTCCAAAGGTTAATCGAGGGTTACTACTGCCTCTTCCGCTCTATTCTGCTGATTATCTGGAGCTAATGTGCTTCATGCATTTGTTCCTATCAATCCAGGCCAAATTGTGTGCTTTTTAAAATAAATGGTTTTGCCATAAGCTTTCATTCCTCATATGGCAAAAATTTAATCTTTCGTGACAGCTAAGCATTAATTCTTAGAGACGAAAAGCAAAGATAGCAATCACTCCACCCACCCCTCACTCTTACAGGAAGCTGTCAGATAAACTGTACTCACAACCTTTGGATCAACAATATTTAACCCTCCATAAGCCCTCAAATCCTGCACAATCCACAAAATAATCCACTCTCTTCGTCTGGAATCAATGGCCTCCATCTCTTTCCAAATGGTTGGTGAATGGCATGCTGGGAAATGTTTGAGGTGTTGCCTACTTCTGCCTGGATAGAATGGATGCCTAAAATTTCAAAGCCACCAGGATCATTATTGCCAGTGGCAGCACCATCCTGCCCTCATGCAAAGATCCTGGTTGCTGTGTAGGAGTTGGTAGTGACTTATCCTTGTTGAACCTGGATCAGCTGGTGGCAGGAGAAAGATTACCAATAATGGGACAGTCTTGTTTGGAGATTCTGCTTCCTCTGATTTGTTCACAGAGCTTCTCCTTCACTTCAACCTTTTGTGGCCATGTTACAAACCAAGGTGCAGAGCAAACACACTCTTCATAATTATTCACTAAATAATATGGAGGAGTATTATCTCTCAGAGGGTGACAAATCTTTAGAACTTTCTTTTTCAGAAAGCAGTGGAGGTGGAAGAATCATTGAATGCTTTAAAGGCAGAGATTGATAGATTCTTGATGGGCAGGGGAGTCAAAGGTTATTGGGGATAGGTGGGAATGTAGAGTTGAGGACATGATCAGACCAGCCATGATCTTATTGAATATCGCATCAGGCTCGATTGACCACATGGACTATTCCTGCCCTTAATTCCATACCTTCATACCTTTATACATGTCATCCCTACTTTTAGGCACTAGCTCTCTAAAACACCTTCCAAACACAACACTGAACAACCCCAAACTCATCCTATACACGAGTAAATCAAAACACCTCACCTGTGTTGTACCTGGTCTATCAAATCTCGCCCTCATGCTGCTGAGTGACCCTTCAACAGGCAGTGATCAATACAGGCAGTCATGATACATGTGCAGATGAGGTTCCTGAAAAGAACATCAAATTGGCAGGAATGTCATTCCTGACCATTCCAGTGCAAGCATAGTCTGCCCGCATTTCTGCCCTTCTCAATGTGGGACAGTCTGAAGCGCCCAGTGGAATTGGCTGGAAAGATGAGTGTTGATGATTTCTTCCTATGTAGAATCTGTAGTATTGGTTTCTGAAGTCAACAGAACCCCATTTCTTTTGCTTACAAAAGATCCCTCTTGGGCTGGTTGAGGATTAGTTTGCCAGTCAGTCTGAAGATTGTGCCTATAACTGTTGTTACACAACAAAATTTGTATCATCGATAGTCTCAGGTGAGGTGCCGGAAGACTGGAGGTTGGCAAACATGGTGCCACTGTTTAAGAAGGGTGGTAAGGACAAGCCAGGGAACTATAGACCAGTGAGCCTGATCTCGGTGGTGGGCAAGCTGTTGAAGGGATTCCGGAGGAACAGGATGTACATGTATTTGGAAAGGCAAGGACTGATTAGGGATAGTCAACATGGCTTTCTGCGTGGGAAATCATGTCTCACAAACTTGATTGAGTTTTTTGAAGAAGTAACAAAGAGGATTGATGAGGGCAGAGTGATAGATGTGATCTATATGGACTTCAGTCAGGCGCTCGACAAGGTTCCCCATGGGAGACTGATTAGCAAGGATAGATCTCACGGAATACAGGGAGAACTAGCCATTTTGATACAGAACTGGCTCAAAGGTAGAAGACAGAAGATGGTGGCGGAGGGTTGTTTTTCAGACTGGAGGCCTGTGACCAGTGGAGTGCCACAAGGATTTGTGCAGGGTCCTCTACTTTTTATAATTTACATAAATGATTTGGATGGGAGCATAAAAGGTACAGTTAGTAAGTTTGCAGATGACACCAAAATTGGAGGTATAGTGGACAGCGAAGAGAGTTACCTCAGATTACAACAGGATCTTGACCAGATGGGCCATTGGGCTGAGAAGTGGCAGATGGAGTTTAATTCAGATAAATGCGAGGTGCTGCATTTTGGGAAAGCAAATCTTAGCAGGACTTATACACGTAATAGTAAAGTCCTAGGGAGTGTTGCTGAACAAAGTGGCAAGTGGGTTAGCACTGCTGCCTCACAGTGCCAGAGACCCGGGTTCAATTCCCGCCTTGGGCAACTGTTGTGTGGAGTTTGCACATTCTCCCTGTGTCTGCGTGGGTTTCCTCTGGGTGCTCCGGGTTCCTCCCACACTCCAAAAATGTGCACGTTAGGTGAATTGGCCATGCTAAATTGACTATAGTGCTAGGTGAAGGGGTAAATGTAGAAAAATGGGTCTGGGTGGGTTGCTCTTCAGAGGGTCGGTGTGGACTTGTGGGCTGAAGGGCCTGTTTCCACACTGTAAGTAATCTAATCTAAAGAGACCTTGGAGTGCAGGTTCATAGTTCCTTGAAAGTGGAGTCTCAGGTAGATAGGATAGTGAAGAAGGCGTTTGGTATGCTTTCCTTTATTGGCCAGAGTATTGAGTACTGGAGTTGGGAGATCATGTTGCAGCTGTACAGGACATTGGTTAGGCCACTGTTGGAATATTGTGTGCAATTCTGGTCTCCGTCCTATCGGAAAGATATTGTGAAACTTGAAAGAATTCAGAAAAGATTTACAAGGATGTTGCCAGGATTGGAGGATTTGAGCTTTAGGGAGAGGTTGAACAGGCTGAGGCTGTTTTCCCTGGAGCATCGGAGGCTGAGGGGTGACCTTATAGAGGTTTACAAAATTACGAGGGGCACGGATAGGGTAGATAGGCAAGTCTTTTCCCTGGGATCAGGGAGTCCAAAACTAGAGGGCATAGGTTTAGGGTGAGAGGGGAAAGATATAAAAGAGACCTACGAGGTAACTTTTTCACACAGAGGGTGCTATGTGTATGGAATGAGCTGCCAGAGGAAGTGGTGGAGGCTGGTACAATTGCAACATTTAAGAGGCATTTGGATGGGTATATGAATAGGAAGGGTTTGGAGGGATATGGGCCAGGTACTGGCAGGTGGGACTAGATTGGGTTGGGATATCTGGTTGGCATGGACGGGTTGGACCGAAGGGTCTGTTTCCATGCTGCACATCTCTATGACTCTATGACTCTCTGAATGACTTGCTAGGACTTCAAAGGATAGACAACGACAAAAGTCAAGCACATGCTGTGGATGTGAAAGGCAAAATTGCCAGATTCACTTTCCCTGGGGACATTAGTGAATCAGTTGAGTATTAATGGCAGCCCAGCAGATTTGAAAACTATTGAATTCGGTGTGAATCCATAAATGGCCAAACTTATCATCTTCATTCGCACAAATTGTCATGACAGGAGTTGACATTGTGACCACTAGATGTCCTAACCGGTACATTACTGTGTTCACAAGCAAAGTTCCATGCCCATCGGACATACTTCTGCCACCACTACTCATATCATTGGAAATTCTGCTGCCACTGTTTCTCTCTGCTGCACTTCTGCCAGCTGTGAAGCTGCTATTGTACCAGGCGTGGGACTCCCAACACTGATGTTGCTAAACAATACTATCCACACCTCCAAGTTTGGAGATCTATCTCACCTTCCACCCAGTAAGTTTAGTGCCACATGTAATCTTTCCTAACCCCTCAAAAATAAGCCCTACCCCTTCAAGTAAATGAGATCTCATCCAAAATAATGTCAAGTTAAATTCAACCATAATTCTACCTGATTGTGGGAGTGGTGTGGGAAGATTTAGTAACCAGAAGATGGGAGAGTGGCATTCAAAGGAATCTAAGGCCCATTTCACAATGCCAAATTAAAGGGACAATGGAATTTAAAAATTGTGTACATGCCTGTTTTATTGAGAGGGATTTTAAATGTGAACAACTGTTTTTGAAGAAATTGAATTGTAAACTGTATCTGTGTTGCACTTTCTAAAAAGCATTATATATTATTTTAGACTTTTAACATAACTGCATACTTGTGAAACCTCAACATTTGTAAGGATAAAATCAAAGGTTAGATAAAGCTGTGTGCGAGGAATTGGAAGAGCTATTGTCAGACTCTTTTATTAAACAGATTCCCCTTTAATCACTTACCTAACATCCACATGAAGTAATTTGAGGAGCAAAATTTTGTGACCTTAAACAAAATAACAAATATTCAAAAGTACTTTCAAACATATAGATCCGAACGTTCAATCATTGCATGTAATAAAACTAGGATGTGACATTATTACACTGAATATGATGGTTTATGAGATGGATAACTTTATTTTGACAAATGTACTTTTACTCTCTCAGTAAATGCCGCCATGAATTTCAACATTATATTCCAACAATGCTTAGAATGAAGAAATGTATTTTTGTGACTGGTCAAATGAGTCTCCAGTGGAGACTCAAAAGATTGCTGTTACTCGTCTTAGCGAAAGGCATATCACAATGCATCTATTGGAAAAAAATCAATGTTTAGTTAAATCCAATGGAACCCAATTATATGTTCTTTCTTCCTTTTGTTACGCATTAATCATTTCCTCTGCTGTTCCAAAATATGCTTCAAGATTAGATTTTAACTTTAAGTTGCTATTATGTTTCTCATCCATAATGGGAATTAAGCTGATTCCTGACTGCTAACAGTGGGTTCCATGCAAGATTATATCTAGACTGGAGAAAGTTAGGACCTTGGAGGCTTGGACTTAGCACAATTGTCAGTCCAACCTATTATGGTCTAGCCTAGTTTAGAGTTTGATTTTGCTGCTCTAGACCTCAAGTGGCACTGGCATCAAATGAAAAACAGTGATTTAATACCAATTACATGTGTGTGTATATATATATATATATATATATATATATATATATAAAATTGTTAACATAATTAAACATCAAAGGTGCTTCACAGGAGAAGAATCCAACAATATTTTACACTGAGATATGCACTGTCATTATCTTAGGTGACCAAAGACTTGGCCAAACCAAAACGTTTAAGGCATAACTAGGAGAAGAATTGGAGGCAGAGGGCGTCCTGGAATTTAAACATGATGTAGTTGCCAATGGCGCAGCAGTGGAAATCAGGAAGCACAAGAGACTGGACTTAGAGGAACATAGAGACCTTGGAAAGACTGGAAGACTTTAAATGAGATTCAGTTATGGGATCACTAGTACCTACTGGTTATTGTGGGAAAGTAAATACAGGCATTCTCTGATTTCACTCCGAGTCACTAATTATGCTGTAAATATCATTTGTAAAACAACAAGCAGGGGTTAAGTTTTTGCAAATCTTGGAGCTGGAGGTATGAAATCAAATTTATTGCCTTATTCAAATATGGATTGGTATATTATGTGGATTAGTAGAAAGCTGCAAGTGTACCAATCCCAAACCATAAATAAATGGTGCCCACCTGTCTAGGATGTTATAATTATATTACAGCAGCAATCCAGTTATTAATGTTGTGAGCACAAGCTATCATCTCCATTATAAGTTCTACTGACATATTCTTTGAACACTTTCAGAAAGTGTGACAGAAATATGAGAATCATTTGCATTAAGCTGTAGATAAATATTTATTTCATAGTCCTACCAAGATGTCTGGGTTGTTATGATGGTTATAAACCACTCATTTTATATAGCCAATTGCACAATGTGCTATTGCTACAAAATATTGCCCCAGTTATTTGTTACCCCATTTTAAACAGGGTGCAGTTGTCATATCTAATCTACTTGTCTCCAGTCCAAATCATTATCTGAATCAAAATTGTTTAAAACAATGTGTTTTAACTCCAATCCAGCAATACTATTCAAATTACTACATATCTCAAACAGAAATGTATGAATTAACTCAATCCTTCTATGAAGCAGTAAAAAAGATTTATCTAATTATATTTTTAAACAAAGCAGAGTATTTCACTATTTCATCAATTATCTTCATGAGGAATTTATTGCACATGCATTCTAAAGTACTCATTTAGTTCAATTTTGCTTATTCAGGAATTGCATAGACTAAGAATAATTGGAGTAGAACTATTTGAATTTACACAAGAGAATGATTAGGAAGTGAGTTTTATGTTAGATAAGGATTCTAATATGCGAATGCATTTTTACTTATTATAAATGTTGGAGTTGGGCACCTTGCATTTAAATGATAAGAAGTGACAATCCTGATAATTGGAATATCAGCTGAACTGTCCTTAATCCATCAAATAGCACTGCATTGTTTTACATATGGTGGGTCATTGATAAAAACTCAAGGTAAATTATCATTATCTCAAGGATAGTTTTAGTCTGGAAGTAAAATTATCATAAATATAATTTAGTTGTGAAACATAAGTTTTCAACTAGGATTTTTTAGTACAATTAGTTGCTAATGATCAATACAGCTAAAACATTTTTCTTGTTGTCATGTTGTAAATTCATATGAAAAATGAAGGATTTAAAAGGGTGTTCCCTATTCCATATGTTCAAAGCTGCATTATCCTATTTTGCCAATTGTATATTATAAGGAGAAGTCACTGAAACATTCATTTGAAATGAGAGGGTTTTATGTGGACAGATGTTCTGAAGGGCATTGTGCTTTTAATTCTAGGCAAATTGTAGCTCTTGACATTGGCTAATAAAGGGGTATTGGCCTCCATATTTAAGCAGAGAAAAAGTCCTTCATTGATAATAGGACTAGCATTGTCACTTAGGGAGATTATTAAAAATATTTAAAGGCGATTAATTTTGGATAGAAATTATGCAAGTGATTTTGTGGGGCTATTCCCAGATTCGGGGTTCCTTCACCATTTAGGTTGATGATGAGCTGAGTTTATTCATTGTAGAGAATGACCTTTGTTGGGAGTTGAACATTAACTATGGGACCTGGTTTGTTTCCAAATTGAAGTGGTTATCCATTGTTTGGTTTCTGGTTACTTTGAGATTAGGACCAAGCAGGTCGATTTGAGATTGGAGTTGACTTTCTGATTGATGGTGCAGGTTAACCCTTGATTAGAGCTGTTGTCGTTTTTTTTTTCAATTTGAGTTATTGTTCCTATCCCTGTTTAGACAGGTGGCATAGATTGAGAAGTCATATTTCTGAACATTGGATTCCTCATGGAAGCTATTAGGCTGCATTTTGATGTAGAAATACATGTGATATTCATAACATTTATCATAATTTATCCACAAAAAGCATATTCTCTGTGATTGTAATTACTGAAACATGGAGGTTGCTGCCATAGTTGTTCTGCTTCTTCTACCATTTTGCCATCCAACACAGCACTTATACATATTATGTAGCATTACATTCCTATCCTTACCTCAAAGCATAAACTTCAAAAATAGTTATAGCATGTCCTTTCCCATGTAAATGTCTTATATTGTGGTAAGTATTTATTGCTGTTGAGCAGTTTCACTGGTGATTACATTAACCTTTAGAAGTGCAAAGTCTCATTTCTTCACCTTTTAATTATGGTTGAAAATCTCCAGACAAATTGGAATAACTTATTTTCATAGATCCATAGATATATCACCTAAGGAGACTATTGGGTCCTTTGTTCCCCTGTTTGGTAGACCTGGCCAATTAATCCCACTGTCCTACCTGTAAATACTTTCCTTTGAAGACTTTGATTGAAGCTATTCCATGACTCTTCCAGGCGGTGCAATCCAGATCACAACAAATTGCTGTGCAAAGATAGTTTCTTCATGTCATTTGAAAAAAGATATAAGAGCGTTCCCTTTTGGTATTAGATGTGAATATAGCAAGTTCAGGATTCGTTCTAGATGGGCATTTAATCATTCATAAAATCAGTGAGTTTAATAAATGAAAACATACATGCCCTTAACAGCGTGCTGCAACTATGTAGGTTTAAGCTGGGAGTGCTCCTACTTAGTTTGCTTTGATATGGTCTAATCACAGGTTGTTTAATATGGATCTGGTCCTTAAAAAAACTAGAATTCTGTGAATTACATTAGGAACTGTCAGATCTGGAGGCATTTAAGGTAAGGTTAGATTCACTTTGGTTTTGAGGTTGTTTTCAGTTTGATTCATTTCAGTCATTTACATACATCATGGTTTGATTGCTTAGAATTGAGTTTGGCACGAAAGTACATAGTTTGCTTTTCTCTTGACCATCCATTCCTTGCTTTAATAATGGATTGGGGTGACTTGGCATTCAGGGATTTATGTAGTGGGTGGACTGATTGCTCATTGTTGGATCCGCGATGTTCAGTTTGCTTCATTGATTGGGTCTGATTGAGTTAATTTGTGCGATGGTTCTGACCTGGGCTGATGTTGATCTGTTGTGGGCTATTACAGTGAGGAGTTCAGTCAAAATTTTAGCTTTGACTTCACTTCTAATCCGTTCACCTGTGGTTTGTTTGCATTATCCAATGGATCCAGTACAGTGGTCATTTCCAGGAAACGAGACCCTCCAACAATTACACTTGCTTGGCTCTGAATGTTACATTTAAATCCCCCTGCTTCAAATCCGGGCAGTGAAATTCACTAGGGAGCATCCTTCAAGCAGAAAACGGCATTGTTAGTTGACAAAGTTTGCAGCGATTTTCCTGATGGTTTGGTTGGTGGGGATTTTGAAGGGGAATCATAGGCATCCGACATGATCCACCACTGTGAGGGGCGATCGGATGAAAAGCTGATATAACTGTGTAAAATAACTCGGATTATATTAAACTCAATTTACGATTGGATCCATCAGGGGGTTTAAACGACAAACCAGTTTTGAATTAACTTACAGAGTAAGAATAAAAGGCAAGCCTTGTCAAAATGACATTCAGGTGAGTCAAACGGAAAACGGGTGAAGGTGCATCTATTATAATTCAAACGACACTTAACTAATTAAAAATGTACAGGCTTCATTCTCCTTAAGGTAAACACCAAATATCACTGAGGTCACACCAAATAAACATTGCAGTTACTTATAAAGAAGGCAGCCAAGACAAGCACATCAATACTCTAGGTAAAAGATTTGCTTTGACTTGGGAAGTGTGGGCCCAATATTTTACCAGTGAATCGGATAGGAGAATGAGGGGTTTAGGCACAGCATCCCAAGAGACAAGCGCGCTTGCTTAGCGATTAAAAACCATCCCCCCCCCCCCCCCCCCCTCCTCCCCCTCCGTAAGTTTCAAAGTTGCAGGAAACTTCCACTCAGTTCTCAGTTCGATTCCGGGGCTTAACAAGACAACAGCAGCCGCTTACCAATCACAGGCGTGTTTAATGTAAGACTTCCTCAAGAAAGTGACAATCCTCACTGTTTACATGACAGTGCTTTACTCCAAGCTGCACATTGACCGAGCGAAGCGCGGATCACCAGCGGACACTGATGATGACCTCACGGGCAAGGTAGTAGAGACAGCACCTACCTGAAGTCCCCCGCAGCCTTCATATCTGCTTTCATAAGCACTCTTGAGGCACTGTTACAATCCTTGGGAGGATTCGCCCAAGGAATTTCGAGAGCTGGGATCGTTGTGCTACCTCTGCTAGCTGGGAGTTATGGCCAAATACTTTTGAGCGTCCGTCGAACCTCTTCTGGAACATTTTCTGAGTAGCTTTCAGGAAATGACACCCCCGCCCCAGCCACCCCTCCCCCGCCTTACTTGGTCGCCGTCCTTTTCGGGGGGAAGGGAGCAGAGTTCCCTGCTCCCATTAACTCGTGTTGGGAGAGCCGGTGGAGACTGAGTAGGATGTGATGCTGTTCCGTGAAGGCACTGACTCTTTCTTCGGTCCAGAGAAATAGCGGCAAGCCAATAGAGGTGATGTAATGCAAATGCAGCCAATCATCACGGAGTCTCCCCATCCCCTAGTTAGAATATACATTAATCCCCATCCAAAGCATCGAGACTATTTAACACTGAGCATTGTCAAACTGGAGTCGTTCGGGACCATTAAATCATCCAAGTTCATGGATTTTACGGGACTGTTACAACAGTAATCAGCTGCTAAATTGCATTCATTTCTTCACTGCTCCCTTCACAAATATGAATCCTTTCAGTGGGGGAATGGGAATGCTGGCTGACATCACAGACAGAAGTGCAAGAGTTAGGGGATGGGAGAGGAGTGAAAGTTAGCACATATCCAGGTGACATGCCCACTGCCCACAAATGTGCAAAGCTCATAATCGGAGTTAAGATGAAGCCATGCGCGTTTGTGTGTGTGTGTGTGTAATTGGGGAGCCGTTGTTTTCGTGGTGGCAATTGATTGGATTTCGAGAAGGAAGCCTCCAACTTCGTGATGCCCTTCCTTACTTCTCAGCCTCACTACCTCTTGATGCATGTTGTGGATGACTCCGGGTCACCTAGGGGGAAAGTGTTGCGCTGAAATTACCCATGGGGCAGATCTCGGCCAAAGCAGCTAAGAATGTTGGCATTGGTCAGTCGCACTTGCCTTCTTGAGACTCCAGCCTTCCGTCTCCTCATTCAGAGCTTCCCGCTGGCTCTACATCGGTGACAGTCATTGCAATGGGGCATTAGACAAATGCATGTGTCATGAGGTGACTATGGAACCAAGACTGAGATAAGAGCGTGTGTTGGAATGCAGCGGCTAACTATAGCGGCTGCCAGCTGAGACGCTGAAGGTCTGATAATACAATAAATTCGTTGACTGGATTAGCTGCTTGGAAAGTCTTTAAACTGAAGGCTGAAATTTTATTGGCTGTGTAAAATCATTTGGGCCCTTCTAAAGTCTATGTTTTCCTCATTCGGAGTCAAACCTGCGTCCTGTGAAACTCTATTCGGATATACTAATCAAGTCAGGCATCCTGCAAAGCGCAAAATCTTTAAAGAGATTAAAGTAAATTCTATTGACACCCATCTGAAAGGTAACACCTAGCCGCAACCAGTAAGACACGAGTCATGAGGCTACTCTTAGCCCTAATCCTAACGGCAGAAATTACCTCTTGTTAATCCTACTGTTAATTAGAATCCAAACTCAAATTCCTGTCGAATCAACCGGGAGCCGCCAGTTCATAGAATCTGACTCCAGGTCCATGTGGCCAGGTTGATGAAGCTCTCCATTACAGGGTTGTTGGGGTGTGCGTGTGTGTTCGTGTGGCATGGCGGGGGGTGGGGGTGGTGGCGCTAGGAAGGGAGAATTTGCATTTCAAAACGACCGAGACCTCTGTATCCCAAGAGTGTCAACCAACACTATGAGCAAATTGCCCTTTAGAGGAACAGTCATCCTGGTTTCCATAGCACACAGACAGATTATTCGACCTAACTCGTTGGTGCTCTGATCTGCAAACGAGTTTCCTCTCGTCCTACTTTTGTTGAAAAAAAACCTTTTCAGCAATATCCTTTTGTTTCTCCCGCATGCACTTACCTAACGTCCACTTAAATACACCAACTTTCCTCGTCTCGATATTCGACACGAGTGAAATTATCTTTAGACCTTATTGATGGATGCGTGCGTGCGTGCTATCTCCGTCCGTGAACAGATATCATTGCAAAGAGGTGTTGACATCTCTCAGTCGTGTCCGTCCAGGTTACAGCCGACAGATTACAAACGTAATTGGGTCTCTTGCAGATCTGTACACTCACAGTGCAGGGAAATTGTTGTGCTAATATTCTTTGTCACTCTTGATTAACCAGCATATACTTCAACCATGAATATTCCCACATGTAAAGCCTTGCAGAGCCCTGTGCAATTCCAGAGGGGAATCCTTCCTTGCACGCATCGCCACAAACAGAGTTCTTTATCAATTCAGCGAACATTGGGTTGTTTAGGGCCGGTAATTTATTTCCCACTTTCATGAGCTGGCCTAATGTGTGATTTATTTAGGAATGTAAGTTATTTGTGCGTCCTATCGCTTCTTTCACCCTACCACACAGCGGGCTTCTTTACGTAGTCCCCGTGTTTTGAATGTTTCTCTCGTACAGCGTTTCAGCACCGTGGACAGAGGCACCGCTGTCCATGGTCCTGAAACACCCAACTACCAAAAATGTTCACGCCAGAACTCGGCAAAATTCAATTTAGCCTCGCGTACTGAATTCACATAACGGTTCTTAAACGCGCTGCGATATCTCAGTCTGAGTCACAACATAGAGTCATGCCCATAAGTCTGCAGACAACATAGTCCCGAAGTGAATAGATGTTAACCTCAGGTCAGTCAGAGCACTGTGACCTCTAAGTGAGAAGGATGTGGCTTCAAGACCCACTTGATTGAATATGTAATGCAGGATGCCACTCTTAGACCGGCACAAGGAGAATGTTGCGAGGTGGGAGACGCTTTCTTTCAAATTAATTCATCAACCTAAGTCCTTTCCTACCTCTCAGCTGGATCTAAAATCAAGTAGTTAATGGGGCTTCTCCGCAGTGTCTTAACCAACTGGTATCAAACAGTTAAATGAACACACAGGTTGTTTTATTGCTGTGTAGGGGACCTTGCTGTGCTCCAGTTCATAAATTCAACAGGTACACTATTGGCTGTAAAATATTGACCATCTGGATGAAAGTATATATGTGTGGCAAGTTGTTTTCTGTAAATTTGTGGGGGGGCGGGGTTAGTTTTTGAAGCAGGACACAAAATTGATGAAATAATTGTTTGGCTGTTAAGCTCTTCCACAGATCCCCGCTGAGCCCTAACATTTCTCTTTATTTGGACAGCCTTGGGGCGGGTCAGCTCACATAGTACTGAATATGACGAATGATAACAAATGAATGAATTTGAGACAACCGCCGGGCTGTGATATTCGTTGTCAAAGATACTAGTATTGTAGTTGTGTCTATCTTTTACTGTCTTTCTATCCCTCTCTGTACCTCGCTCACTCTCGTTAAATATAGTCAATATTTTAATGAAATAACCTGTCAAAGTGGGTAAACAGCAATTCTAAAGTACCGCGGGCGTTCGCATTAAATTAGTGGCGTGGAAACTTTCAAATGGTCTTCTGCAAGCCTGCATTTGAGATAAATGACGTTTAATTATAATTCAGTATTGCTATTGGGGGCAAAGAAATTCAGCGTTTTTTTTCGACTTAAGGTAACACGAGGAAAATATAACATACTTGTTTTTGAAGAAATCTCCTTTTCGGGATTAAGTTTAGTGGCTTCTTATTAACCGTTTGTTGCATACAAATACAAGGTGTTTTGCATTGCTGACAAGATGGGCAGGATAGGCTGCAAATGTTCCCGACTTGTAGCCCAAGCCAAAGAGAATAGAGAGGGGGGGGGGGGGGGGGGTGAGAGAGAGAGAAAGAGAGAGAGAGAGATGTAGTGGACAGAAGTTAGTTTGAAAGTGAAGATCACTTGGTCGGATTTATTCTTGTGGTAAATGCGGAATGGTTAATTCGCGTATAAGGAGATTGAAAATTAATTTTACTGCTTCAAGGGTCACACGATTCAGTTTTACTCCTTGACTCAGACCAACTTGCAAAAACAAGGCTCGCAGAATGTTGGAAATTCAGACAACTTGAGAGACAAATACAGAGAGAAATTCCTTGGGGACATAGCGTGTGAATTTGGGGTGGGGTGGGGGGTTAAAATTGAAGTGAATGGTGAACTGTTGAATACATTGATTCCGAAATCAGACCAGCAGAAAATATAAGCGTGAGGTATGGACTTGGAAATACAAGAATATAAGGGAAAGCTGCAGTGAGCGAGAAATGTGTGTCGGTTTCAAAGAGAGAGGGTTGCGGAAGGAGTTCGGGAGGGGGCGTGGGCTCAAGACTGTACGCAGATTGCTACTGGAAGGATGACTGAGAGGTAGGGTGAGAGGGAGATGACAACTCCAGAGTGACACTGAGAAAAAAGAAATAGACTTCGAGAAACTCGAGAAAAGGACTTGGAGCCGCAGAGTAAGGTGATGGGCGCGAATTAAAAGGGCATTTTGTTCTAGACAAAGGCAGCCTGGTAGTACCCACCAATAGATAGCATCGTAGCCATTCACCGGCCCCTCTTCTAGCAACCTGCTAAAACTCTGCACCTGGTTCCAACAGAAACATGAGATGAGATTGTTGCAACGAAACAGTGGGAGGGAAGAGTAACGCACTCCTCACAGCATGGGGGCGTCTGAAAATAACTTAACTGACAAAAATGGGCAATTTCGTCCAAACACTGAGAGACTAAGGTGGAGTGGCCTCTCAAAACGGTGTCCTTGAGCTCAGAGGTGGCAAGGCCTCAGCTCCCAGGAGAATTCAGAAACTCTCTCAGCTTTCGAGAGTAGAGCACAAATGAGGCGTTAAGTTCCCCAACTGGTAAGTTCCTTTCCCGCTTGACCCCTGCCAGAACAAATCTAGAATGAATTTTAATTGCCATGGGTATTTCAGAGCCCATATTGTCAACAGGCCGGAACTTACTGTGCAAAGCGACAGCTTTATATGTAAGACCATAAAACATAAGGGCAGTAGGAGGCCATTTGACCCAGAGAGTCTGCCCCAAGATTCAATGACATCATGACTGATCTGATCACCCTCAACTCCACGTATTATGAGATTAGATTACTTACAGTGTAGAAACAGGCCCTTCGGCCCAACAAGTCCACACCGACCCTCCGAAGAGCAACCCACCCAGACCCATTCCCCTTCACCTAACACTACGGGCAATTTAGCATGGCCAATTCACCTGACCTGCACATCTTTGGACTGTGGGAGGAAACCGGAGCACCCGGAGGAAACCCAAGCAGACATGGGGAGAATGTGCAAACTCCACACAACAGTCGCCTGAGGCGGGAATTGAACCCGGGTCTCTGGCGCTGTGAGGCAGCAGTGCTAACATCCCTGTCGTCGTATACACACAAATTACAAAATCCAGACGGGACAGCGGTAACTTTTGCAGTTTCAGTTCTTAAATTTCATACTTGTAGTTAGTACTCGCATGTTTTTTTTTTGCAACTGAAGTTAAATGTACTCAGTATTCAAAAAATAAAGATTGTTTTAAAGGCCAGGCTGGACGTGAAGTATGAAATATCATGGTGCGTCGCGCTGTGAGGTGCAAAGATTGCAGGTTGCAATAAGACCTGCTTAAACTGTTAAATGACTAGCTGCAAGCTTCTTTCAGAAAGGCTAACCCGAACCTACCCCACACCCTCGCCAATGGCCAACTGCCTCCAACCAGAGTAGAAGCGCAGGGAAAGCTGATTAGGCCACTCCACTGGCGCCTGCGTCTTTCCCCTCCTTCCGCAGTCAAAAGATTCCCCCTTCCCCGCCAGCTGAACCATAGGATTTGACAGATGGTTGGGTTCCGAACGCAGCCATCTGTTTGGGGACGTTTGGAGTGAGAGCCGAGCAGCTGGCTTGCTCATCCCCCCTGGAGAATGGGGTGAGAGTCCGTGGGCTCTGCAAAGTCTTATGCAATGATGGATAAAATAATCAAAATAAAAGACTCGAGCTGCTCTGATCTGACCGTCTCCTGGGGGCGGGGCAAGAGGTGATGAAGGTTGTAAACTACTAGATTAGCAATGAAGGGCTAACATCAAGTTTAAATATACGGTACTACTCTAACCAGCGCCTCCCCTCCCCCGCTTGAGTGTCCAACACTCAATCCCCCTCGGCTGTGGGGCTGGGTTCTGGCTTTTCCAAATAACAAGGACAAAGACCCTGTTCCCCTTCCTTAAAATCCCACAATTTTTTTTTTTGCTTTGACTATTAGAAGGACTGAGGTGGAACCTTTTAATTTGGCATTTCCGATGAAGGCCATGCAGCGGGCCATTTCAGTGTTTCACTTACATTAGCTGCTCGGAGTTAAAAAAAAACACCCCACGAGCCGCCGGAGATTACATCTCTCAACTGATCAAGATAGTAACTTCAGAATCCTCCCAGGTCTGGGATTCACACATTAAAGGCCTCTCCCTAAGGAACGTAATTTCTGCTTATTTAACCGTCAAGACTCAATGAATTGGATTTCTCTTGTTGTTAACCGCGCAGCTTCGAATGCTTTTGAAGTGAATTATCAGGTTTAGCGCCGATTCCCCTCGCGTCTTCTGCTCTCCTTTATCCAGCGAAAATGACCCGCGGCTCTCTCCTTTCAACCAGCAGCAGTGGCCAGTGAGGGAGAAGGAGAAGAGACAGGATGTTGGAGAAGTGAGGGAGAGGGGGTAGGGGAGTGAGGGAGAGGGAGTGGGGAATAGGAGTTTGGGTATTTGAGGGAGAGAGAGAGAGAGAGAGAGAGGAGATAGGAGGTTGGAGAAGTGAGGAAGAGGGGATAGGAACTTTGACAAGTGAGGGAGAGGAGGTCGGGGAAGTGAGGGAGAGGGAGAGGAGGTTGGGGAAGTGAGGGAGAGGAGGTTGGAGAAGTCAGGGAGGGGGAGAGGAGGTTGTGGAAGTGAGGGAGGGAGAGAAGAGGTTGGGGAAGTGAGGGAGGGAGAGAGGAGGATGGGGGAGTGAGGGAGAGGGAGAGGAAATCAGGGAAGTGATGGAGAGGGAAAGGAGGTTGGGGAAGTGAGGGAAAGGGAGAGGAGGTTGGGGAAGTGAGGGAGAGGGAGAGGAGGTTGGGGAAGTGAGGGAAAGGGAGAGGAGGTTGGAGAAGTCAGGGAGGGGGAGAGAAGGTTGGGGAAGTGAGGGAGGCAGAGAGAAGGATGGGGGAGTGAGGGAGAGGGAGAGGAAATTGGGGAAGTGAGGGAGAGGGAAAGGAGGTTGGGGAAGTGAGGGAGAGGGAAAGGAAGTTGGGGAAGTGAGGGAGAGGGTGAGGAGGTTGGGGGAGTGAGGGAGAGGAGGTTGGGGAAGTGAGGGAGAGGAGGTTGGGGAAGTGAGGGAGAGGGAGAGGAGGTTGGGGAAGTGAGGGAGAGGGAGAGGAGGTCAGGGAAGTGAGGGAGAGGGAGAGGCAGTCGGGGAAGTGAGGGAGAGGGTGAGGAGGTTGGGGGAGTGAGGGAGAGAGGGAGAGGAGGTTGGGGAAGTGAGGGAGAGGAGCATGGAGAAGTGAAGGAGAGGGAGAGGAGGTTGGGGAAATGAGGGAGAGGTGGTTGGGGAAGTGAGGGAGAGGGAGAGGAGGTTGGGGAAGTGAGGGAGAGGAGCATAGAGAAGTGAAGGAGAGGGAGAGGAGGTTGGGGAAATGAGGGAGAGGTGGTTGGGGAAGTGAGGGAGAGGGAGAGGAGGTTGGGGAAGTGAGGGAGAGGAGGATGGAGAAGTGAGGGAGAGGGAGAGGAGGTTGGGGAAGTGAGGGAGAGGGAGAGGAGGTTGGGGAAGTGAGGGAGAGGGAGAGGAGGTTGGGGGATTTAGATAGTTGGTGAGGAGATGAGAGATTGAGAGGAAATGGGGTCAGGTGGTGGTTTTTGATTTTATTTGTCCTGTACCCTGTCATGTTCCAGTTGAATGTTGATATTATTAGTGATATGGGAAAAGAAAACCTCTTAGAGTCCTCTACAGTAAAATGAAATAGAATATTCTGTGCATGAGAACGATCAATATTTCACGCTGTACCTTACATTTGGTTTGTCCAAAGATGCTCTTTTCTATCAAAACTTTGCCTCTGTCAAAGGTTCCTGGAATGATAATGATCTTGAAGTATTTAAGAACGTAAGGTTTTCTAGAATTGGAGCAGGAGAAGGGCATTCTGTCTTCGAGTCTCTCACTTAAATATGATCAGCGCCAATCAGCCACCTCCACTTAAATTTGATTTGAAATAACGGATCGTTGCAGTACCCAACACATACGTATCTCGTATTACTAAATGGGATGCAAGTTGTATATTGGTCTAAAGTACAAAGTTAAAAATCACACAACACCAGGTTATAGTCCAACAAGTTTATTTGGAAACACTAGCTTTCCGAGCACCAATCCTTCATCAGGTAGTTCATAAACCTGATGAAGGAGCAGCGCTCTGAAAACTAGTGGCTTACAAATAAACCTGCTGGACTATAACCTGGTGTTGTGTGATCTTTAATTTTGTATGCCCCAGTCCAACACCAGCATTGCCAAATTATGGTCTGAAGTACAAACTGTTACCACTTAGTCCAAAACTCAGAGGTTAGTATTCCTCTTCAGAGGTTCAATTTCAGCATAGAACATTTCATGGTCTGAATTTGAGAAATGCTTGCATTCAGAAAGACTTGTAGGTACTTGTACATGAGTCAGTGAAAATTAACATACAGGTAGAGCAAACAATTAGGAAAGCAAATGACATTTTAGTTTGTTACAAATGGATGGAGTATGAGAGTAACAAAGTCTTAGTACAATTATATACGGGCTGGAATACTGTACATTGCTGGTAGAGTTAAAGAGTCAGACAATCAGAGAGTCATACAGCACAGAAACAGACCCTTTGGTCCAACTTGTTCATGCCAACTAAGTTTCCTAAACTGATCTAGTCCCATTTGCTTGCATTTGGCCCATATCCCTCTAAATCTTTCCTATTTGTGTACTTGTCCAAATATCTTTTAAATATTGTAACTGTAACTGCACCTACCACTTCCTCTGGCAGTTTATTCCATATACGAACCACCCTCTGTGTGAAAACGTTGCCTCTCAGATCCCCTTCAAATCCCTCTCCCTTCACTGTAAAAATATGTCCTCTGGTTGGGAATTCTCCTACCCTAGGGAAAAGACTTTTGCTAGTCACCTTACCTAGGCCCCTCATGTTTTTATAAACATCCATAAGGTCACCCCTCAACCTTTGATGTCCCAGTATAGTTTTAAAATTTTTTACTTGTGCTTGCAGAGAGTGCAGCCAAAGTTTACTGTTCTGATGAAGCGTCATTGGACGTTATTTCTGATTTATCTTCATGGATGCTGCCAGATCTGCTGAGATTTTCCAGCAACCTCTGTTTTATTTCTGATTTACAGCGTTTGTAGTTCTTTCAGTTTTTATTTACTCAACTGATGCCTGGGATTAGAAAATTGTTTAGTTGCATCAGCCATAAACTTTAGAAGGTTGGGAGATGCTATCAATGAAACACATGAAGTTCTTGAGGGACTTAAGAATTAGATTCCAGGAGGGTGTTCCTGTTGCCTTGTGAGTCTAGAAGGAGGGATCACAGTTTCTGAATATGGGGTGAGAAGTGGAGAAATTTAGTCACTCAAAGGATTACAAATCTTTGGTATTCACTACTGGAGACAGCTATAGGGCATATTTAAGGGAGACATCAAAGGACTTTAGGTTGCAAAGAGAATGAATTGATATGATGATTGTGTTAGCAGGTGAAGTTAAAGAAAAAAGAAATGCATATTTATATAATGTTGTTCACAATTACCAGATGCCTCCAAGTGATTTACAGCCAATGATGTAATTATAAAGTGTAGCCACTCTAGCATTGTCTGAAACGGAGCACACAATTTGCCCACAGCAAAATCCAAAAAATTAATAATATGATAATGACCAGATAATGAGTTCAATTGGAACACCATCTTTTTGAATAGTGAAAATGACCTACTTATCCTAAAACCTCACTCTGCCATCTTTCAGCTAATCTTTGTTCCTTGCTGATACATAAGCACCAATCCCACAAACTTTAATTTTGTGCAATAACCTCAATAACCTGCACAACTTAATATTTTTAATCCAAATACACTACATCCACTGGTTCCTCCTTATCTACACCAGTAGCTACAACCACAATAACATATTTATCAAATGCCATGTTCCTTTCATAAGTCAATGTTGACTATGCCTGATCATATTTTCTATGTGCCTTGTTATCAAATTGCTAATAATAGCATTAATAAATTTCCCACTTAGACTGGCTGGCCTATCCTTTACTATTTGTTCCCTCCCTCCTTTCTAAGTTTGCTACTTTCCAATCTGAAAGACTAAGTTAGAATCCAGGAGAAAGAGATGGTTAATGCTGCATGCATTAAATAGCTTCTAAATTGGCTGCATATTGAAATCTTGATGCGATGAGCAAACTTATAAACTTCTTTATTTTATACAATTAAGCTGTATTAACAAAGAATTCACTTTTAAATTGAGCTTTGGGCACTTTTGGTACAGTGGTAGTGTCCCTTCCTCTGAGCCACAAGACTTGCTGTGTAATAATACTTCGAACAGGTTGAATTTTAAACAAAGTGTGTTCTGTGTCTTCAGGAAGTTGCAAAATATTCAAAGCCAAAAAATTGTTTTCTCTTCTTTTTTGGAAGGTGGTGCAATTATTGTAAGTAGCATCAGCAACTGGTTTATGAATGGTAAGGCATGAAAGGTCGATTAAGTTATTAGTTAACTTGATTTTGGAGAAATTGATTGAGAGATAGTATTGTCAGGCATACAAGAAATCTCTGTTCCCTTCTTCAAAACGTAGTATTGTTTCTTTTGTCTCTATTAATGAGAAGATGAAATAATGCCCATTGAATATCCAGAAGAAAATATCTTCAAGAACACAACACTCCATCAGTATTGCACTGAATTATGACAAATCTGACTCAGAATACTAGGCAAAGCCTAGTACCCAATTTACAAATACTAGACCATGGTAGTATCAAGGATGCATGAACTGGAGAAGTTACTTTGTCCCAGCAGCTTTAACCATCACTTTCTTTGAGGCCTATCATTCTTACTAGAAACTTCTGTAGTGAAAGTATAGTTCAGGCCATCCAGTTCAATGTTTAGTTGATGGAGCTTGGATAGCAATGGCAGCCTGAAAGGTGTACAGTGATTGAAATTAAACTCATGTTTTTCATAAATATAAGAACAGGTCAGAAATAAATCAGATTCTACCCATAACATTTTAATTTGGTAGTATGGTAGGGAATCTATAATTAACTGAGGCTTCAAAATTTACGACAACTGGCTTATTTTGCACATAAATTGAGACAGAAACAACGTTTTCTGCAATCTGCATTAATAAACACTCTTTGTTTTATTTTAGCATCCTGTTTCTGTAGCCTTTGAACAGTTAGGGTGCCTTAAATTTGCAGAACTCAGTTTGAGACAGATGCCCATTTAGAGCCAGTGAGACTTCTTGCTTGTGTTTAAGATTGAGTTTCAAAAAATTCACTGAACAAAATATATTGAAGCAACTCCATACTTGATTTACACCCACTTGATTGTTGCATTGTTGTAAATTGAACCCAGAGCTTAATTTCATTTATTAGTTTATGTCTGAACTTGTGATTCCCCTGAAACAAATTCACGGAAGAAAAGTGGGAGACAAGAAATGATTACCTGCTCAAGAAAGAATGATGTCTCTGCACTCATTAAGGGAATCTTCTAAGTTGTTAATCAACTGGTACAAGGAATTTTGGGGAGAAAAAAGTAATAAATGCAAATCCAAGGAAAGGTCATTTAAAGGGTTATTATTCTGTTTGATCAAATATAGTTAGTTTGAAATGCTGGAATGGGTTTCTTTAGTTTCCTGTGAGTACATTATTTTAATTTAAAATTATCTTCCTGTTATATAATCAATACAGAGTACATTTTACTTTTGCTGTAAAACTCAAGTTTTCCACATTATATGTTAGCTAAATAGGCAATGGTAGCCTTAATGCACTTAAGGAGAGTAATCCTAGATTCCTTACTATTCTAAGAATGATGATTCTGCACTTAAATCACATAATTAATCAGTTTCATAAGGGTGGTACATCCACATAGGAATGTGGTCAAAATGAACATTGCATTTGATTTGTTTATGACTAAATTACTAAAGGCAACATTTAAGGTAACTTTAAGAGGTGGTGTCCGTGAAATTTTGCATTTTCACAAAGTAGTTTCAACTTAGGGAGAGATGATGGAGGAGTTATCATTACTGGACTAGTAATCCCAAGCCACTGGCTAAATCTCTGAAGATGTGGGTTTGATCCCACCACAGCAAATGGTGAAGCTTGAAAAACATAGGAGCAGAGTCAGGCCATTCATCCCCTTGAGTTGATTCTATCATTTTGATCATTCCTGATCATCTGTTTCAACACCATATTCCTGTGTTATCCTAAATTTTTCTTGATCATACTAGGAACGTGAAATTTATCAATCTCTAACTTAATCTTACTTAATGACTGAGCATCTGAACTCCTCCAGAATATTGAATTCCAAAGTTTCACCACCTTCTGAGTGAAGACATTCCTCTCATTTCAATTCTGAAACCTTGTCTTTTATTCTGAGTTATTGCCCGTTTAGAGCACCACAGCTAAGGGAAACATCTTCTCAGCTTATACCTTGCTTATCCTTTTCAGCATTCCAATGAATACACGTCCAACCATCTCAAACTCTCCCCAAAGGAGAATATCACCCATGATAGGAATTAGTATGCTGCAATGTCTCGATGGCAAGTATATCTTTCTTTTGGCAAGGGAATCAGAACTGCAGACAATACTCTATCAAACCAATCTTCTATACTATTGAAGTAAGACATATTTACTCTTCTACTCAAATCCTCCTGCAAGAAAGGCTAAATTGTTACTTGCCTACCAAATAGTTTGCTGTGTCCCTATGCTGACTTATAAACACGGACACCCGGATCTGTTTAGACATCAATATATTCCAATATCGCACCATTCAAGAAATGCTCTGCACTCCCCCATTCCTCCTACCTAGGCAGATAATCTTACACATACTCACATTGTATTTCATCTGCCATATTCTTTCCTATTTACTGAGCCTGAGTAAATCAACCTGAAGGTTCTCGCTAGCCTCCTCATGGCTCATATTCCCACCACATTTTTTATACTCTGCAGACTTGGAAATGCTGCATTCGGCACCCGCATCCAAATAATTGAGAAAGGTTGTGAAAAGCCAGGGCCCAAGTTCTGACCCTTATAGTAGGCCATTGCTCACAATCTGCCAACTTGAGAATAACCCATAATGGGTTATTCTCAAAGGAATTGGTCTGTGTCATGTGCTCTCTAACCAATCATTAATCCATTTTAGTGTATGTGCACTTTAATTGTCAAATGCCTTCTGAAAATCCAAATAAACCACATTCATCAGTTCTCCCTTAAAGATTCTGTGAGTAAGATCCTCAGAAAACATGATCTGTCCTTTATAAAGCTATCTTGACTCAGGCTGGTCAGACAATTAAAAAAAAATCCAGTAATCACATCCTACACAGCGGATTCTAGTGTTTTCCTTACCATTGACATCAGGCTAACAGCATCCTTGATATCCTTCCCTGATGAACCATTCTTCCCACCAGTATCCAAAGTGGAAAAACAGTTAGTCAGTGAGAGGAATATTACATCTTGCAATTGCTTGATTCAGCTAGACTGCCTAGCAGTTACCTTTCCCTCTCTGTTTGCATGACCACTTTGTTAAACGTGCTATCCAGATAGATCTCAGCTTCACAGATGCACTGCAGTGATTGTAACCTCTGATGAGGTCCAAAACACAGACCTGCAGTTTTTGAATCTGGAGACATGTCTTGCAGATATGAGTCTCTCAGCCAGACGAAAAGCCGTAACTCCCCTCATGACACAGGCCAATTCCTTTCACAAAGAGCATCCCAATAGCAGAACTATTTAATCAACTGACCAAGTCCTAAAGAACATGGGACTTACTAGACTGTGTCTACAGCAATTGGTGAGGAAACCAGTAAGAGGGAAAACCTACTTGACCTCATCCTCAGCAATTTAGCTGCAATGGGTGCATCGGTCTGAGATATTGTTGGTAGGAGTGACCACCAAGCAGTTAAGATCCTGTCTTCAGGATGTTTTACCACCATACTAAATGGGACAGAGTTCAAACAGATTCTGAAACAGATATCGGGCATCCATGAAGTGTGGTGCACCACATTAGCAGCGGCAGAATTGTATTGAACTACAGTCTGCAATCTCATTGCCCAGCATATCTCTCACTCAACCAGTTTAAAGTATAGGAGGGCAAAGCAGGAACAGCGACCAGCAAACCATAAAAATGAGATGTCAACCTTTCGAAGCTACAAGGCAATACGGCGCACGACAAAAAGCGAAAGTCACATGCCATAAATAAAAATAAGTGATCCCACAGTCAATAGGTTAGAAGTGAACTCTACAGTGCTGCTACATCCAGTCACGGTCAATTAAATAACTATTAAGAGGAAGAGACTCCATAAATATCCCTATTGTCAATGATAGGGAGCCCAGCACATTGTCTCATCATTGTGACTGCTGGCAGGGGTTACCCTGACAATCCTAGACATGTTGTGAGCTGAAACAGAGCTTATTTATACTTTCAATGTGCAAGCAAAGATGTATGAATGTAAGTGCTTATGTTGCTCTCTCCTGCCTGTGAGAATAGCATTCAGTGAGTGTAAACCAGCTACTAACATTTGTACATTGATAGCACTGCTGTCAATCATTAATCAGAGGCTGTAGATTTTTCTACCAACCATAGAATCACAGAATTGATGCAATGCAGAAGGAGGCCATTCAGCCCATCATGTGAAACATGGTGTAAACTTTGCAATTAGGACACAATCTCTGAAAATTATAGTGTCTCATTTTTTAATCATCTTTAGTAACAAAAGAGACATCAGTAGTACCAAATATTTTGATACTAATTAGTCCATTAGGTCTGATATGTCTGTTAATTTTGATATAGATACACTTAACTAATGAACCATGTCAGTGCTTACTTTTATTTCCATTTTAATTTGAAAAGTTTGTTAGCAATATTGCCCGGGTTGGAGGATTTGAGCTGTGGGAGAAGCTGAATTGGCTGGGGCTGTTTTCCCTGGAGCATCAGAGGCTGAGGGGTGCCCTTACAGAGGTTTATAAAATCATGAGGGACATAGATAGGATAAATAGTCAAGGTATTTTCCCTGGGATGGAGGAGTCCAGAACTAGAGGGCCTAGGTTTAAGGTGAGAAGGGAAAGATATAAAAGGGACCTAAGGAGCAACTTCTTCACACAGAGGGTGGTGCATGTGTGGAATGAGCTGCCTGAGGAAGTGGTGGAGGCTGATACAATTATAGCATTTAAAAGGCATCTGGATGGGTACATGAATAGGAAGGGTTGAGACGGATATGGGCTAAGTGCTGGAAAATGGGACTGAATTAGGTTAGGATATCTGGTCAGCATGGATGAGTTGAACTGAAGAGTCTGTTATTGTGCTGCACATCTCTATCACTCTATGACTCTAATTGGCCAGATTGGAGCAGAGGATTGGTATTAGTTAGTAAAATAATCTGTGTTTGTGATGAAAATAATGTTGGTCATTTTCCAAGCTTCCCAGGTGCACCAGAGAAACTGTGCAGCTCTCTTGTACACAGAGGGACATAAGGACAGGAGAAGGCCATTTAATAGATGTTTGAGCCCTTTTTGCCATTCAGTTAAATAACTGATAATCTCCATCTGAACCTCATCCTCGTTCTAGAACCAAATTGCCTATTCCATGCTGAACAAGAATATATTAATTTTAATTTGGAACCTGTTTTTACTTAACATAACAGTTATTTTAGGAAGGAGAGTTCCAGGCTTTCATGACCAAGATGGCTACTGATTGGGAACCAGTGGAGCCTGGTCAAACCACAGAAAAAAAACTGTAATGTATATTTTTTAGCTTTATTTCTTATTTTCTTACCTTATGCTATGTCTATTTGTAATGTTGTGCATTTTTGTTTGCATCTAGGTTCTTTGTCCACTTCTCCTTTTGTAACTTGACTACACATGATGATAAACCTAATTCTAATTTATTCAGGGATTGCTCCAGACACAGGAAGTGAATTGGAGCAGGAGACAGATCCACAGAATCCCTACAGTGTGAAAGCAAGCCACTCAGCCCACACCGTTCCTCCAAAGAGCATCCCACTTAGACCCATCCCTATCCCCCCAACCATATCCTTACATTTCCCATAGCTAACCCACCTAGCCTACACATCCCTGGACACTATGTGCAATTTATCATGGCCATGCCACCTAACCTGCTCATCCTTGGATTGTAATAGGAAACTGGAGTACCTGGAGGAAGGCACGGGGGAATGCACAAGCTCCACACAGACAGTTGCCCAAGCCAGAATCGAACCCTGGTCCATGGCACTGTGAGGCAGCAGTACTAACCACTGAGCCATCATGCCACACCACCTGGTTGCTCAGACTTTTTATTTAATTGACTGCAATGATCTCAGAGACTGTACAAAAACTCTTCCACCCTCTGCACTCAGCGACGTAAGCAAGTGTTTTATCCAACCCTTGTAATGATATTCAAACTATTGTAACAGAATTCCTTTAGTAGAACCTACTGATCACTCCCAGGGTTCTGACCGCATATTGATTTCCATTAACAATTAATATTGATTTGGAGTAGAATGTTAAAAGTGTGTTTACAAAGGTTTAGTGGCAGCTCTTTTCATCGCTTCTTAGTTTAATTGAAGCTTATGCTCAGGTTATAGTTTAGCTTTTGTGCATGACAGTGCAGTGCTGTTCTTAACAGATGCAATTTAAGAGGAGAAATCAGTTAATGAAAGGTCAGTATATTCAAACTGGAGCAATGTTTGAAATTTGAAACAATAGCCAATAGTGGCCCATACAAGCTCACTTGACCATCACTTGTAAGCTTATTTTCCACCCTAATTTCCAGCTCTATCATTGGGAGTTGGATAAAGGAACAAAACAGATCATTCTAAGTATGTCGCAAACTCCTTCCTAAGATATTAACCTGATGGTTTGTCTTGTTTGCAACAAAGGCTGAGTTCAACAAATTTGTTCTGTTAAGGATATTTTATGACAAAGAAGATTTTAAGGAGGGAAAGGGTAGGCCAAGTTTAAGGCGACAGCTATCTTCACTGCCATCCTGAGCTAGAATCCAGGTAACTTGTCAGCAGTCCTTGGTTGAGTCAAGGGAGACCGCCTTCAGTGAGGGAGTCCTGATACAGTAAGCCAAAGGCAGGTGCTGATATCAGTTAGTGTCATAATTAGACGGCCACTTTGGGTGGTCAAAGTCAAGAATCCTATCTTCTTTGGGGTGAGGAGTTGAATGTTGAGCTGAAAACCAAAAATGTGCAATGAAACATGTCGTGTGCTTTCCGGCTCCATCTCGCATTTAATTGGGAAATCCCAGCTTTCTGCCCTGTCCAAAACTCTTGAAGCTCCAGCTGTTCTGGCCCAATTGTGCGCTGTTTCCTCCTGGATTGAGAGATAGGTGAGAGCTTGGGTGGGATGAAAATGGGTGGCAGAGCAATAAATGGTGGTGCAGGTGGGGGAAAGACAGTGAGGTGTCTTGAGTGAATGAATGGGCAGCACAGAGGGCATGCAGAATTGGTGTTGTTGTGGTGGGTGAGAGTGAGTGAAGCTAGATGCTACAGGCAACAGTGACAATGTTAGGGCATGAGCCTTGGTGGACAGTGCATCCACTAGCAGAGACAGAGTGAGTATGAGATAGCAAAGAGAAGAGGATGGCTCTCAAAGTGCTGGAGTGGGGAAGCTCATTGACGTATGCTGCTGGGCATTTCTCCTGACAGTTGAGACAACACTGATCCAGGTGCCAACCTCAGGCCAAGCTGGCAAGGTCTGGCATTGTGACCTCCAATGCCAGTCCTGTGTGAAGACGACAGCATTCCTGTGCATCACTGCAGCTACCTGGACCTTCAGGTCTCTGTCTATGCCTGTTCTTTTGACAATCAAACTCATTAATCCAAATCCTTTATTCATTCTCCAGCAACTCTGCATTTCTTTCTCATTCAACTATTTATCCAGTTTCATGTTGAAGGCTATGGTTAAATCCATAGTCACTTTTGAATAAAAAATCCAAAGAACTGCAGATGCTGGAAATCAGAAGTGAAAACAAAAATTACTGGAGACAATTATCAGGTCTGGCAGTATCCGTGGAGAGAAAATAGAGTTAACATTTCAGATCCAGTGACCCTTCTTCAGAACTGAAGATTCCCAGGAATTTCTATTTTTGCTTCACTTTTGTATCACTTTAGTGTGCTCTATTTGAGATAGTTACATAGAATTCATCACACAGAATATATTGCTATGACATTTGTATGTTTCACATGGATAATTACTTACAAGAACTGTAAGTTGGGAAGCCAATTTTAAGACCTGTGCCCGAAATTTGTAGAGGAGCATTGTCTATTGAACAACAAATCAGTGCCCATAGATATCCTCAGTCACACCCTCTTAAAGATTCTCTGCAATTACTGTAGTTTTATTTTTAGTTTTGTTCATGGGATGTGGGTGTCACTGGTTAAGCCAACATTTGATGACCATTCCATAACTGCCCTTGAGAAGGTTTTGGTGAGCTGCCTTCATAAGCTTCATATGGATAGGTATACCTGCAGTGTTGCTAGGAAATATGTTCCTAGATTTTGATCGTGCGACAGTGAAGGAATGGTGATATATTTCCAAATCAGGATGGCATCTGGCTTGAAGGGGAACTTACAGGTGGTGGTGTCCCCCTGCTATCCTTGTCCTTCTGTGTGGTAGAAGTCACAGTTGGGAAAGTGCTGTCAAAGGAGCCTTGGTGAGTTGCCACAATGTATCTGAGGAGTAGACACTACACATTCTGCCACTGCATTGTTAGTGGAGGGTATGATAATTGAATGTGATGGATCGCTTGCAAATCAAATGAGTTTTGTTTCATGAATGGTGTTATTCCTGAGTGTTGTTGGAGCAACTGGACAGTATTCAATCACACTCCTGATTTATGCCTTGTAGATGGTGGTTGGACAGTGGGGAGACAGCAATTGAATTACTTACTGGAGAAAATGTCTCAACACGTAGTTCAAATAGAATTTGCATAAATCTCAAAAAAATTATTAGTCATAGTCGTGGAATCATAGACTCCCCACAGTTTGGAAACAGGCCATTTGACCCAACAAGTACACACCAACCATCTGAAGAGTAACCCACCCAGACTCATTCCCCTATCCTATTACTCTACATTTCCCCTGACTAATGCATCTAGCCTTCACACTCCTGAATAGTATGGACAACTTAACATGGCCAATTCACCGAACCTGCACATCTTCGGACTGTGGGAGGAAACCAGAGCACCTGGAGGAAACCCATGCAGACATGGGGTAATATGGTATGTCTAATTTGAAATACATTAATATTTTTGCAAAGAAAACAGGGAAAAATATGTGAAAATCTTAGGGATTCTTACTCTTACATCAACAGCCAGCATTTTTGGACGTGATTCTTAGGTTTAAACAAGGTAGCAGTCAATCTCCCATTAGTTACTAGCTATCTATTTTAATTAATATTTCCCTTAATTGCAATCCCTGCTTCATCTGGGACCCAGGACCTGCTATGGAAAATGGACATTACTCAACTTTGAGATTTCTTTCTTGATCTGTGATGGAAATTATTTTTTGTCTTAGTCTCTCAATTTCAATTAGGATCTGTTTCACAAAGGAAACCTCCTCCTATCAATCATGAAAAAGGTATTACAGTACCTAACTTTGAAAAACAGCATCAGCTCCAATTTGGCATGAAATTCATCAAATATGAGCAGTTGACAATAACATGATTAACCTCACAAGGACCTTTTATGGAATAATTATCTTGACTGTTATTCTGAGAGACTGGTCTTAACAGCAGATGTGGGTTTTTCTACCATTCTTCCTATTCGCAAATGCGAAGTTGGTAACCACAGCAGTCCCAGTTGTTTTTGGGGTATAGACGTTCATGAATTTCAAGCTATTGGGGTTAGTGAAAGTGAGGTGAAAAGAAGTTTGTGTGGAGGATAAATACCAGAACAGGCCAATTTCTTTGCGGCAATTGCTATATATTTCTATCTATCAGGCATGGAATTTATCCCCAGTCTGTCCCATTTGCTCATATGACTGTGACTTCATAATGGTGCACAGACTCATTCATGATCCATTTATTTATTGTAGTGAAGAGGGCCATTTGGACCATGAAGTCCATGTGAAGCAATTGATTCTGTTGTCTCTTTGCTGCTTAATCCCAAGATCTTGTTATGATTGTTTTCTTCAGCTGCCCATCTAATTTCCTTTGAAATCATTCATTGTTTACACTTACAGCACTTGCATGGTCAGTGATTTCCAGTTATTACTACCCTTTCTGTAAAAGCTCTTCTTCTTTGCTTCTATTGTCCAGAATCTGTACTCCGTAGTCCCAGTGTTATCAGCTGATGGGAAGGGATTTTCCTTGTACAACTTCTTGAAGCCTGTAATGATCTGCTATTAAGTTTCCCTTCAAACTCTTTTGCTTTAAGAAGAACTGCCCCAGACGTTCAGAGATAACGTTCATCTAAAATCCCCCATCATTGCAACAAATCTGATTAATCTCCTTTGCCTCCTTTTAGGTCATTTTGTAATGTGTGGTAATCAGACTTACATGCAGTATCCTTGTTGGAGTATAACCACAGCTTTATAAGGGTTCATCATAACTCACTGTTTCTGTACTCAATGCCTCTACTTACGAAGGCAAAGGCAATTGCTTTACTAACCACGCCCTCAACATGACCTTCAAAAGTTTGGTACACTCTTTATATTTTTGCCATTAAGTTGTTGTTGCCTCTCCCATCCTTTCTGTCCTCTGCATTGAATTCCATCTGCTAGACTTCTGTCTATTCAACTAATTTCTCTAACATCCTATTGCAGCTGACTTTCACTGTTTGAAACTTCTCCAAGTTTAGTATCATGGGAAAATTGTGAAATCTGACTCTGCATTCCAGTGTTTTTTATCTAGAAATAAAAGCCGTTGTCCGAACGCTGACCCTTGGGGAACACCACAACCACTGTCTTCCAGCACGTGATGCTTTCTGTGTTTAAGCCATTCCTTCTTAAACAACTGGACACTGACCTCCTACTCCATAAACCTGAATTTTGCTAACCAGACAAAAAGGCGCACTGGGTCGCGGCACAGGTTCTGAGTCTCCCCACTGAGGAGGGCGGTCAGTCGCTGGTGTGCATCCACATCCAGGTGGTGACTTTCGGCCTTCAGACCTTGCAGTGATACCTTTATGTTGAGCCTCCTCCCCAGTGGTGCGCTCTGGCGATGTATTTTTTCCACCAGTTGTGTAACCTCAACTACAGCACGCAGCTCCTATTTATTGACTGTGACGGCTTGGAGGTCGCTCTCAGGACGCTGTCTGTCTTTTACCAGAACCTGATCACTGTCTGGTCGTATCGCATCACGCCTACCTTCAGGCAGGAGTAGCAGCTGTTGTAAGGCAGCTGTTGCTCAGGAATCTGCACTTCCATACTTGTGGGTTCGAGTGGCTGTCGGAGGAGAGGGCCGTGGTGACGAGGGTGATCAGGGTCAGGGACGTGCTGGGTGGCAGGGGCCTGGGCTGGACGCTGCCGCAGAACCAGGGCAGCAGTAAATGTCTGCGCCCACCCCTGCCCGGGCTGAGTTTCACATTGGCCCCAAGGACCTGTACTTCCTGCGGGAGCCTGTGCTCTGTGCTCCAGAGTTTTTTTTTGTCCCCTTCAGGACGTAAAATGGCAGGTCATTTATCGACTGCTGTTGCACCCCATTCACCTCTTCTCCCTCATCCACCACCTGGGCATGCCTTGGCGTGCCCATTTGCCACCGGGCGGTGGGGATCTCCAGTAGAGGGCTCCCTTTCTCTTGCGGATCTGTGGTGGAGGGTGCTGCATTTGTCAGTCCCCTGCAACCACAGATTGTGGTGGTTCAGGGACTCCTAGCCCAACAGTTTGTCCTGTGGAGTCTGTGGACCATGTATCTATTGGGTGTGGGCATTTGCACTCTCTTTTTGGTTTCCTGAAAGATCTTCTTTTATGCTTTTGTTTGCACTTCAGCCCCACGTTCCTGATTTTTTGGCACCTGGTGTGAAGGGGGGAGGGCAGGTCAGATGATCTTCTCGTGGGTCTGTTCCTGTACCTGGCCAGGATGACCTTAAACAGGTCCAGGCAGTGGGCCATGGAGGGAGTCGTTAGGCCCGATTGCCTGCCCTCTTCCGTGGTCACGTTCGGGCCCGGATGTCCCTGGAGAAGGAGGACGCGGTGTCCACTAACACCCTCAAGGTTTTCAGGGAGAGGTGGGCACTATGGGGTGTGGAGTGTTTTATTTCCCCCTCCGATTCTATTTTGATTTAACCCCTGCCCTCCCCTCACTTTTTTGATCACTTAGGCATTGCTCTGTGCTGAGAAGGGCACTGCTTGTCACTGGCCACTCAGGTGTTTCTTCCTGGTGGTGGAATATGAATAAAGATTTCTACACTTGTTTATTTTCACTGTGTCCTATACCTGCACACACACGACAAGGGTGCTGGGGAAAATAAACACTACTGCTGTTTGGTGTTTGTGAGGGGTTTTAAGTTAAACACAAAACAAAAAAAAAACCAGGAGCGTTCAGAATCTCCTCAGTTCAGGCAAAAAAAATGGAATATGGGATTGTTGCCATGTATAGGCGGCTTGAATTATAAAGAAAGGCTGGATTGGCTGGGACTATTCTCACTGGAATGTAGGAGTTTGAGAGGCAACTTGATAGAAGTCTATACAACAAACTTGTAGAATAGATAGAGTTAACAGTAATTGTCTTTTCCTTAGGATGGGGTGGGGGGGGGGGGTTCAAAACTAGGGGGTACATTTTTAAGGTGAGAGGAGAGAGATTTTAAAAAGACATGAGAGTCTAACTTTTTACACAGACAGTGGTTCACGTGTGGAATGAACTTACTGAGGAAGTAGTGGATGTCTGTGCTTAGTGTTGGTGCTACGGTCTGTCTGATGACCTGCTGGATTCTTCCATAAGTCTGTTGTCTTTCAGGGTGGATTCCAGTGCTGCTAGGAAGTCCTTTTTGTCTACATTCTTGTGGTTGAAGTTTATCCCTCGTACTAGGACAGTTTTTTTTCGTGTCTGAGAGTCGTCTTCTGACAAGTTCTTTATCCAAGTCTTTGAATTGTACATGTTATTGACTAGAAACTCAACTGGACTAACCTTATCAATGGCTACAAAAGCAGATCAAAGGCTGGGAATCCTGCAGTGAATAACTCACCTTCTGACTCCCTAAAGCCTATCCACCATTTTCAAACCATAATTGGGAGTGTAATGGAATACTTCCCACTTGCCTGGATGAATGGAGCTCCAACAACACTTATCCAGGACAAAGCAGCTCCCTTGACTTGAACCACATCTGTAAACATTCACTCTCTCCACCACAAATGCTCAGTAGCAGCAGTGTGTACCATCTAAAAGATATGCTACAGAAATTCACCAAGGCTCCTTAGACAGTACCTTCCAAACCCATGTCCTCTGTCATTTGGAAGAATAAGGGCAGCTGAGACATGGAAATAACAACTCATGCAAGTTCCCTCAGAGACACTCACCATCCTGACTTGGAAATATATTTCTGTTCTTTTAGTATCGCTGGGCCAGAATCCTGGAACACCCCTGCTAATGGCATTATGGATCTACCTAAACTAAATGGAATGTTGTGATCCAAGAAAGCAGCTCAGACCTTCACCTCGGGATGGGCAATAAATGATGGAACAGCTTGCAATGCCCACTTCCCAATGAATAAAATAAACTTCTATTACATTATCATATAATACAATATGATGCCTGTGTATTTAATGATGACCTTTCCAAAAGTAGAGCACCATGTTTCAGGAGACTTCTTCCTGCATTTGAGCATGCACACAGCTCTATTTTAGGCAAAAGAATATTTGTCGATTAAGCTCATTCTTCTAAATCTATGATCCTTACAATTTAACATAGGTTCTCTCCATTTGAACTTTGTGGTTGGAGGTAGATTGTTGCTGGTTGCATTTCAGTTGCCACTCGCAGTTAGAAATGGTCGCCAATATTGCAGAGGGGTACTGGAAGTTTCTGGTTGGTCTTTCTGGTTGTTTCAATGTGATTGTTTTTCCAATTAGCACATTTTAAGCACATGTGACTTCCAACATTAAAGTGAATTACAAACTTTATTGGAGAATTGAGCATGATGGAAATTGAGGTATCTCAACCACAAGCTTAATTTATGAAGGGCCACAACAAGGAAAAGCCAATAGATCAAAAGGTTTTTATGAAGAAAACCTGAAAAGAGATTCAACCTGTGAAATTTAATTTAATTACAGGGATTAGTGAGCACACGGTGCAACAATTCACAAAATCAAGACACAATTGTGATAATTATTCACAAATTCCATCATCTTGTTTAAATCCTGGATCTTTTCCACAATGTAGCTGCTTGTTTTGTGAAGGTCCTTTATGATCTCCTCCTCACCTCACCCCAAGGTGTGGAAATGGTGTGTGAACCACGCTGTGGATATGGGAGACAAAGAATTATCCATGTTGGTGTTGAGGATTAAACCTACAGTCGTCTCATAAAATGCACCACTGTGAGAGTAATAAAGTAAAGCAGTCACTGTCACACAACAGTGTGGATTTATATTATTCAGCTTGAGTGATGGAAGTGGCATCTTTGCAATGCTCCCATTGGTCATAAACAGCCAGGTACAACCCATCATTGACCCATCTCTCTTGGTTTGTCACAAGCTGAACTCTCTAACTGGCCTGCATAAAAAAATATTGCTGAGAGTTAAATGAATGAGTTGGGTGGGAAGATGAAGAAGCTCAGTACTGATGAGCTCAAGAAGAAAGGGACGTGGAGGTTCAGGGTTCCCTTGATTACCAGGCTGAACTTGCAGCTCACTGAGCAAAGCTATGTTGCCTTCTGTATCCCCACGGATTCTAAATGTGCACCGAAAGTCCAAGTATCTGCGATGGGAGGAGAATTTGTCTTTTAATCTGAGAATTACTTTGGGGAAGTCAATTCTGACATTGGAGGCAGCATTCTGGGATGCAGAAGGGCACTAATAGACAGGGTGAACACAGGAGGCATGTTCCCAATAACCAGGGAATCCAGAACCAAGGCTCACAATATAAAGGTACAGGGTAAACCATTTAGGACCGGGACAATGAGCAATTGCTCCACTCAGATAATGGTAAGCCTGTTGGTTGCTATGTCACCAAAAGCGGTTGAGGCCAGAACGTTGAATGTTTTCAAGAAAGAGTTAGATATAGTTCTTATGGTAAATAGATCAAAGGACTCAGAGAGTAAATGGGGTAACGCCCACTGAATTAAATGATCAGCCATGATCTTATTGAATGGTGGAGAGGGCTCAAAGGGCCGAATGGCCTAGTCCTCCTTCTATTTTCCATGTTACTGTCTGAGCAGGCAGGCTTTACTTGTGAGCAATGTGAAACACTTCAAGAGCTAATTACTTGAAGCAGGCACTTTCACAGAACAGGTCGAAGTTATTTGTAATCATAGCACCCTGCACGTCAAATGCATCCAAATGAGTAGGCTGCAAAGCTTGGTCACACACAATCCTGACCATGCCATTGGCCTTTGCAGATGGCAAATAGTTATCTCTGTGAAGCAGAAGTAATCACAGACAACCATAAAATTGGCACTTGGGGGGGGGGGTACTGGGTACAATTTACAAAGACAATACAGGGCTATACAAGGACACAAAACTGATTTCCTCTCCCTTTCAATTGCAAATTTTCACCTACATGTTCTTCAATGCAATGCTGCCTTTCTTGGGCGATGAGGAGATGGGAGATGAAAGGGGGGCGTGGGGTAGGGGTAATCATATAGCATTACCATCAATTATATTTGAGCAGCATGGCTTGTACTGCATTGAGAGGCTATTGGTGATAGGGGTGGACGGTGGATTGGTGGTAGCGTCTGGAGGAGCATTGGATGGAGAACAGGAGGCTACTCCAGGCCTAGTGGTGAGGTGGCTTACAGCAGCCCAGCATGGTGGTCTTAGCCTGACATGGCAGGAATGGCGGTCTTGGTCCGAAATGACGGTTTCATTCCAGAATGACAGTCTCATTGTAGAATGGTGGTCTTGGTCCGGAATTGCAGTCTCGTGCCTGATTGGTGGTCTTGGTCCAGAATGCCAGTCTCAGTCCAGCTGCATCTTCAAGGTATTCCATCATTCCTTAATAGGGTTACCCTGAGCCCAGGAGCTGTCAGCTGAACTGTAATGAGCTTGTCTTAATTTTACACTTTATCATTATTATGTATGCTTCTGTCAACAATATAGGCACCGTGGTGTGGGAACTTATAAAACCTTTCACTGTATTTTCCATGCAGAAGTGCACGTGACAATATATTTCTATTCTATTCTATTCTATTCTATTCATTCTATATGTTCCCTATTTCAAAGGTTCATTTAGAGGCATTCCTTGTCAAAGTTATCCATCTCCTATTGTATGGGGGACTAAGCTAAACCATCATGTGTAAGTGAAGTGAGCACTGGCTTCACAGTGCCAAGGGTCTGTTATATATCTGACATTTCCCCACACACCATCATTGAATGAATCAATTGGTGAACCATGACAAATGGATCCAGCCACAGCAGGGGTTACTGTCACAGTGCAGTGAAGACGAAGAAAGAAAGAAGAGGGAACAGATGTGTCAACAAACTGAGGACCAGCAGCACCCTCCACTGGCTGCCAACCAGGCTCCACATGAGGAGATTGCAGTTGGAGCTCTGCTCAGGATGCACAGGAGGCCCAGAGTCTATCATGCTCAACGTCATTTTCTGCAGAAACACAGTGATCACTCATTCACTGCAAATTTGTTGCTACTCGCAAGACAAGTGGTTCCTGTTTGGTCCCAGAAGCCAAACAACATTTTTGTTTCTTTTTCAATTGACTTTATTTTCCACAGCAAATTTGACACATTTACTGAGATTGGCCAGGAGGCCAGATCTGCCTCGATACTTGAATTCTGTGGCTGCACCAACACCAGTGTTTTTGTCTGCATCAGAAGGAACAGGCCGTCTATAAGTGTCTCTGTCAGGTTCACTGCGAAGATGAGCTGCATGGTCTCACCCAGACCTTTAGCTCTTGGCCTGGCACTCTCTGGATTGGTCTGGCGATGTAGACCAGCAGGAATAATTGAAGGAGAAGATAGTCACTAGGTACTGAATGCCTTTGTTTATCAAGTGCCAGGAGAAATATCACCAAGCAAATTGCTCCTTTACATAACCATGGGATTTCATAAACTGCATGGCTTCCATTTCTCATTTTGTCTACCAGTTCTGGATATTTTGCCATATGCACATCCTTCCTAGCCATCATTGCCCACTCCTTGAAGAGGAGCTCATCAATATCAGTACTATTCTTCTTGGGCATCAACACATACTTTAAGAGTGGGGCTGAAGCTTTTCATTGTTTGCTGTTTCTTTGATTCTGCTGTTACTGAATAAAACTGAAAGCATTCAACTGTTTGAAGGCTTTCCAGTTCATGATAGCCCCACAAAGAGCAATGAGAAGACATTAGGCTACGTGGCGCTCCCTTACACAGGGTTTGAAGATGGCATAGTGTTAAGGACAGGTAACAAGCATATTTTAGTTCTTAAATATCAATAGATTACAAATGCATATTTGTGTATTGTGATCTCCAAGATGGCGGTGGAGCAGGATCAGGTATGGTTTGGCGCCACCCTTTTGGTGCCGATCATCTGGCCCCGTCGTTTTGGCTCTAAACTGTTTTGGTGCTCATTATTTTGGCGCTGAGCTGTTTTGGCGCCAATTCAGAATTTAAAAAAAGTCTTGTTTGGTTAAAGAAGAGAGGATGACTAACGACCCGATGTAGTTTTCTCAACTAGCAAGAGTTGATAGTCAAAGCTGTAATGACCCGCTGTAGATTCAAATCTTGTTTTGTAATCATTTTCTCATTTAACAATTGTTAATAGTCATCTACTGTCTTGATGATACTTAAGCCCTTCTGTTTTCACATTGGAAAGCTGTGATACAATTTTCTTTCTATTTTCTCGTGGAGCCCATACCAGAAATGGCTGAAAACATTCTAAGCAAGAGAGACAAACCAAAATTTTCACACGATGGTTATCTATATGTATTGGCGCCAAAACAGCTCAGCACCAAAGTAACGAGCGTCAAAATAGTTTAGAGCCAAAACGGTGGGGCCAAATGATTGGCGCCAAAAGGGCGGGGCCAAATGACCGGCGCCAAAAGGGTGGCGCCAAATAGTTCCCATTCCGAGTGGAGCAGAACTCCTGAGCCAGAGTTCACCCGCTCCATCCATTTTTGTCATTTTTTTCTGTCTCTTTTCATGTTTTCCCCTTTTCCTTTTACCTTCGGTCCTTGGGGGCATCAGCGATGAACAGGGCAAAAGCCAGCGCAGACTCCAGCTTAAATGTGGACTCAAACGCCCAGCCTCAGTGTGGACTCGAACTCTCGGCCTCAGTGTGGACTTGAATGCCCAGCCTCAGCGTGGACTCGAACTCCCGGCCTCAGTGTAGATTCAAATTCCCAGTCTCAATGTGGACACAAACTCCGGGCCTCAGTGTGGTCTCCAGACCTCAGTATGGTCTCAAACCTCTGGCCTCAATGTGGATTCAAACTCCAGATCTCAACGTGGACTCAAACTCTTGGCCTCAGTGTGGACCCGTACTCCCAGCTCAGTGTGGACTCGAACGCCCAGCCTCAGTGTGGACTCAGACTCCCCGGCTTCAGTGAGGACTCGAACGCCCAGCCTCAGTGTGGAATCGAACTCCCGGCCTCAGCATGGGCTCAAACTCTGGGCCTCAGCGTGGACTCAACCTCCGGGCCTCAGTGTGGACTTGAACGCCCAGCCTTAGCGTGGGTCTCGAACTCCCAGCCTCAGTGTGGACTCAACCTCCCGGCACTCCCGGCCTCAAAGTGGTCTGGGTTAGAAGGTCTGTTATTCTGAATTCTTATTTCTCTGTTCTTCTAATTTATTGCTGGACTTTTTACTTTTTTATTTTTCTAAGATTTTCCTGAAGAATTTGTACTTAAGAATCCATACCTAGGTACCTTGCTACCTGAGATGGCACTGTAAACTTTTCACTGAACTCATGTGAGTACATGTGACAATAAAGTTAATTCTACTTCTTGAATTTGCAATGAAGTGTCAGCCATGCTACCTTAGTGTTTTTAGAAGACTTTCTTTTCGGTTCCCTTCTCACTACTTGTGCAATAAAAGGCAACTCCTGCCTCGCAGCTTTTGACCCAGTTTGTAGCTGGGCTAGTAAGGAAGTTAGGATGAGTAGAGTGCCATAGGGGTCATGAAGTGAGTTTTAAAAAATAGTCTGAGAAATCTCACTAGGGCTCGCAGAGAGAGAAACCCTCCACAAAATTCACCATAATTGACACGTAACTGACTTCTGCTAAAATTTGGACCTGGATGTTGATTGCAGGCTGAAATTTCTGTCTCTCTCGCTCTCTCTCTCTCTCGCACACACGCACAACTTTCAACTTCACTGAAATCTGGCCTTGAGCACATAGCAGGGTTGGGACATCTGGTTTCAAGTTGTTTTTTGATCTCAAATAGCTGGTCCAAGACGGGATCTTATGAGGACCTGAGTGACGTGGAATGAAATGTGGCCGAATTGTGTGAGTTAACTGAGTAAGGTCTTTCACAATATCGGGAGCAACTAGTTGCACTTTCCAATCAGACTCCAAGCATCAAGTTGAGGTTCTGTCAATTAATGGGGATTATTGTTCGTTGGCATTCTCATTTACTCTGAATCCCACCTCATTAATATGCAGCTTCCTACATACCACATGACAGACACAGAATTCCCGACGTGGAAGTCTGAGCAGGTGCCTGGTGACTCCAGTTCCTCTGCACCACCATCTTGGAATCCTGGTGTGAATGTCTTTGAGCATTCTCCTGGGCAGGGGCTTTAAGCTCCCCACATCAGCGGAATTCGGCATTTGATACCTGCTACCATCTCTGCGTCATCGTGGCACCTCTCCAATCCATTTACAGTCTGTTTCTGCACTACCTTAGGGCATACTGGCAACTCCACTGCAATGTCACTGGAAAAACAGTGTACGGAGGGACAGTAAGCCAATTATGGATTGGACCAGGCTGCTCTCAGGGCTGCTCACTCACTCACTCACTTCAAACTTACCTGGATGCCCAGATCATTCCCACATTCCCTTTTTATCCTGTGCCCTCTCATGCAGAGTGTAAAGGCTCACAGCTAAAATACATGTGGCCTCAGCACAACACATGACCCCTCAACATCAACCTACTCAGTCCAGTCCAGCTCCCTGCCACTCCCCCACACTCTGACCATTTCAAGCAGGATTAAGACTGAACTTCACCAAAAGCCTGTGACGCAATAACAGTGTCTGTGCACCTGGTGAGATGGATCTAAAGTCGCAATGGCCTGGGAGTAACTCAATGCCTGTACATGGTACAGGAGCTGCTCACTTCGCACATTGGAACATTCAGTCAGGAGAAGGATTGGTGGCTTCACCTGGCCTGTGCGCCACCCAGAGATGACTGAAAAGTGAACATGTTTTTACAAAGGTGACAGCATACAGGTCATTTTCCGTGTTTCATCAGCGCGATTTGTCTGTCATGAGATTGGTGAATTGGGGACCCATTTTTGAAATATGTGAACTCCTGTTTGCTATTACCTGATTCAGTCCACAGTTACCTTAAGTCCACTTAGGTCAAACAAAGTTTATGATCTTATTGTTGATGTTTTTGAGAATGTTTTTAGAAATTATTGCAGAAGAAAAGCTTTGGATTTCAAGATTCTCCTCATTCTGAAATGCACGGAGCCATCCTTCCACGTTTGGTGAGCTTTCTGAAAACAGCAAAGTCCTATTTCTACCTCTGAACACCAACCTCTCACATTCAACCCATGGACCAGGGTGCAATAGCAGCTTTTAAAGCTTATTGTTTAAGGTGCACATTCATGAAGCTGATTACAGCGACTGAGGGGGATAATGAGGACAGTTTTCTTCAATTCTGAAAGAGCTTTAACATTAAGAGTGCTATTGACACCACTGTGGAGGCCTGGGGTGATGGCAGTAGGGGCTGCAGTTTGACAGCAGCTTCTCCCAGATTTTCTTCATGATTTTAAAGGTGTTGAACTGTCAGAGGGGCTTCCAGCAATCAAAGATTATTGTGTCGCTCTCACAAAGCAAGTTGGATTGGACAAAATGGAGACTGATCTCCAGCAATTTGTTGCTGCGGGGGAAATTGAAGCTGGAGCTGAAGACGACGAAGTCCAGGATGCAGCACCACGAGACCTTTCCATTTCTCTTTTGTCTTCTGTCCTGAGGGAAGCTGAGAAGCAGTTGAAGCTCTTCGAAGACAATGACTACATTGTAGAATGCAGCAGGCTAGCAGTCAGTGGCGTAAAGTTTTATCTGACACCCTTTGAACAGCTTCGTCATGAAAAAAGAAAGATAGCAAAGCAGCAAACACTAGATACCTTTTTTAAACCACCCTTCAAGAAACAGTCTGAGGACAATGAACCACAGCCAATGCTGACCTCAGCCCCTTTTGTATTACAATGATGTAACTCAGCAAACTCAGAAACCCTTTGAAGTGTAACATTTATTGTATTATTTTATTAAAATGTATAATTTCAACATTTACTTAAACTGTGGTATCATTTGTGTTCGACTAACTACTACTTTTGTTTTGATTTTTACTGATGTTTTTGGCGGTTCGTCCCAACCCTATTTTTCCCATTGGCCCCGTTATTTCTATTGTGTGATTTTCTATAAAACAAGGTCGCATGAGAACGGCAGCTACTGTGTGATAGCAGAACAGACTGTATGCGCAAACTAATGCTCACTGTGAAAAGCAATCTGCCCTTAAAGCACTTTCTTCCTTCTTATCCACCCCACCATAGCTCAACGCAGTCCTGGGTTCCACAGAGGGAGCCTGCCTTATTGTGGAGGAGAAAGTGAGGATTGCAGATGCTGGAGAGTCAGAGTCAAGAGGTGTGGCACTGGAAAAGCACAGCAGGTCAGGAAGCATCGAGCAGCAGGAGAGTTGAGGTTTTGGGCGTAAGCCCTCCATCAGGAATGAGCTGATGAAGGGCTTATGCCTGAAACATTGTCTCTCCTGCTCTTCTGATGTTGCCTGACCTGCTGTGCTTTTCCAATGCCACATATTTTGATTCTGCCTTCATGGAGCCCCTTGGCCTTCGAGTTGGATGACTGCAAGGGTACTTGCATCGAGCGGAGCCAGACATACCCAGAGGCAGGTGTACCCTGTTCAGCTTGAACTCCTAAAGGGCTAAGTGGGGGTGGAGGATTGGGGGAGGGGTGCAGGTAGGATAGAATTGAAGGCTCAGCCACCCACTGGTGTGTATATGTGTGTGTGTGAGAAAATGTGTGTGAGAAAATGTGTGTGTGTGGTTCCTCCTCTTGTTCATTGCCTCCTGGCGCAACCCCATCTTCTTGTGGGAAGGAGCACTCAGTGAGCTCATGGCGCCCCATCTCCCTGGTGCCACTCCATTGACAAAAGGGACCAATGTCTTGACTGCAGCTCCATCTACGTGTCCAGCAGATCCTGTGACCGAGGGACTTGGGTCTCCATGGGGACCCCCTCCTGCCTGCAGCTGAGTAGGTGCCTAGCCTTTGGCCATCTGTCAAGAGCCAGCAGCCAGGGCTGTTTCTTACTCAGCCAGTCGCTGAGCTGTTGCAGTGATGTGCTCATCAGACTGTGCTCCCGTACTTTTTAAATCTAATGTTCCCTTTGAGGCATCAGTATCTGCATTGGGGGAGGCTGCAGGTGCAGCCTTGCCCATGTTTCCTCAGAGCCACCCCTGCTCATTCCCGCTTGCCCACTTAGACCGTGGGCACATTGCTGATTAAGAAGAGAGAAGGTTTCATGGCCAAGGGTTATATGTTGTGGCAGGTGAAAGTGGGCTTAGTGTAAGAGTTGCTATGCAAGGACTATTTCCTTTAACTCAGTTACCAGGGTGTGGATGTTTCAGTATCTCTGCCAACCTAGTCCTGGTTCTCTCTGATCAGTGCTAGGGTCCACTTCTCGTAGAGGCTGAGGAGACTGGCATCAGGCACCCCACCACTTGTTCTGGCTCTCTTGGATATTAATGAAGGCTGATTTCCGTCGAAAGAGAGAAAGGAAAGGAATGATTGAGCTGAAAGTAGGTGGGCACTGATGCTATCCAGTTGAATTCATGCTGACCTGGGTGGCAACCTTAGTCCAGGCTGTCAGAGCTTGGCATCGTGGCCTCTTCCTCAGTCCTGAGGGAAGAGGCCATTGCTCCTCTCTATCTTCCCAATCCACCAGGGCCTCCAGGAGTCTGTCAGCAAATCGTGACACCAATTTCTCCTTATCTGCCAAGGCCTCTAGGAGTGTGTGCAGCCTTGCAGGGCAGTAGTAGATGGGCATTTAAAGATGGCACAGGTATCAACACAGCTGGTCAATTCCAGGATACCCTGGCAGAGGCAAGAACTTCCAACTACAGTGAGTAGTAGAAACATAGAAAATTGGAGCAGGAATAGCCAATTTGGCTCTTCAAGCCTGCTCCACCATGCAATAAGATCATGGCTGATCATCCACCTCTGAGGTACTTGAGTCGAAAGCATCAAGTTCCTGGGAGTGATGATCACCAACAATCTGTCCCGGTCTTCCCACATCAAAGCAACTATCAAGAAAGCACAACAATGCCTCTACTTCCTCGGGAGGCTAAGGAAATTCAGCAGGTCCACAAAAATGCTTACCAATTTTTATAGATGCACCATAGAACGCAGCCTATCTGGATGCATCATAGCACGATATGGAAACTGTTCTTCCCACGACCCCAAAATATTACAGAGTCGCGAACGCAGCCCAATCCAACAGGCAAACCAGCCTTCCATACATTTGACTTCATTTGTACTTCTCGCTGCCTGAGGAAAGCAACCAACACAATCAAAGACCATTCCCACCCCAGTTATACACTCTTCCACTCTCTTCCATTGGGCAGAAGACATAAAAGTTTGAGTACACATATCATCAGATTCAAGAACAGCTTCTTCCCCGCTATTATCAGACTTTTGAATAGACCTCTCAAATGGTAATATTGATATCTCTCTCTCTGCACCTTATCTGCATGTGTAACATTATATTCTGCATTCTGTTCTGCTGTCCTGATGCACTTTGTATGATACAATCTGCCTGCACAGCATGCAAAACAACACTTTTCACTGTATTTCTGTTTATGGGGTAACAACAAATCAAATCAACTCAACTCGGTATCCTCTTCCCATTTTCCTCCCCATACACTTTGATACTTTTAGTCCTAGAATCAAGCTCACATTGGACAAGAAGGTGCGATAGGAGGGTGGGGCCAGGTAGTTAGTGGGGTGAGTTTGGGATGAGCATCTGAGACAATTCAATAGGTTTTGCGGACAAAACTCTTCATAAAACTTGAATAAAATATCATAAGGTGCGGGTCATAAGTTCTCTATTTAACAAATTTCAACTATGTTTTCCATACTTTTTTGGTGCTGTTCTCATGTCTATATTTACATCACTTTTCTAATAGTAAACAACATTGAATCAATCTGTTGTATTTTTTTTGACAATCTTGACATCAAGCTGCTTCCAATTAACTTAAAATGCTGCCCTGACAGAGCAACTAACCTGGATCTGATGACTCCAGAAACATTCAAACCTTAAAGGTGTCAGTTGAAGTCCTGCTATTGTCCATGAAGGAGTGAAGTCCCAGGATGAAAATCTTTGCTCACAATACAGCCCTCTCATTTCAGGAATCGGCCATATATCCTCTCTCGGAATTGTCTGCAGTGCTTGTACCTTTTTTTCGAATTTCAAGGACTGCAGTAGAGCAGAATTTAAATTGAAGAGAGTTGCACACTGAAACCATAGTAATTGTTTATTTCCCACAACACCCAAATGCCAATGTAAAATTGTCATTTAAGCTGACAACTGTGGACAACTGTCTCCTGAGGACCAGCTCCATGGAGAACCCCTGGCACATAATCTAACACGAGTAAAGCACAAGCATCTCAAAACAGACGTAAAAACTGGGGCCCTGGGAACAAATCCCAAGCTAATTGGTAAACCTCGAGCAATGCATACAGAAAAAGAATGTGATATCCAAAAATAACCCAAGGCAACAAAGGAAGCAGGAAGGAGAAGTTTACTCACAGATCTGAAGGGCGGATGAGGCAAAAGTTTCCTTTCATCACCTGAAATGAATGAATGCAAGCACAAAACATTTAGCTGAAGCGTATGTTTGGAGGGAAAGGGTTGGGTAGTGGAATTGAAACAAAATTGGAACTAATTCCGAAAAGAGAATCAAAGGTTGTGGGGGAAGAGCAGGGGGAAGGCAGGAAAATGTAGTTGAGGATTATAAAATCAGCCATTATCATATTGAATGGCAGAACAGGCTCAATGGGCTGAATGGCCTGCTCCATTGTTTTACAGTCTTAAGGAGAGTTCATGGACAAATCCATTCATTATTTAAATATTACTTTATCGTTACTGATTATTAGAGGGAAAACAAGAGGAGAATGCTCGCAATTTTGTGCCAGAGGCATTCACTTTTTCTTGTTTGGTAACTGGATTTGAATCTTGTTTGAGGAAATGACATTAATGTCTCCTATATTGGATTAAGTGACTTTTGTTAGATGTTAGTTAGCCTGAAGATATGTGAGTTCACAGGGTGGAATTCATCCCATTGATGAATTATCACTGTATGCCACCATATTATAGGGGTACAGTCACTTGTGGAGGTGGCAGTATCTCTCTATCAGATTCTAACTCATAACCGAACGGTGAGAGTGCGTACTCGGTCTTCTCAATAGAATTCCATCTGACACACTTCCTGCTTTGGATGAAGTTTGAGGTATTGTTTGAAATTTGGTTTCTCTTGCATCTGACCTGACGAATGCAAGATGAAAAACCTTGGTAAAATGTCATTTTTTTCAGCAATATTCAGATCCTATGACATCAAGCCACTGTTTTATATATCTGAGCCGGGGGGACATGACTGACCAAATTTGAAATTTGGGGTTCTTGTAACTGTCCTGATGCATGCAAGGAAAATTTTTCTGGAACTTCAGACAATACAATCATTTTTCTCAGGGAAGGAGACCATTGGGCCCACTAGGTCCATGTTGGTTGTCAACTGACCAATCCAGTTAAATCCCATTCCCCATTTGCCCTCTAAGTTTAATTCTTTTAAGTAGCCATCAATTTCATTTTGAAATCATTGACTGGTTCCATTTCTATTACCCAAGGGGAGAGCTTATTCCAACTCTTTCCAGCAATATTGAAGTTTTGTGACATCAAGAAACTGTATACGTGACACAAATGTACAAACAAGGAACAAATTGAGGTATTGTCTGAAATTTGCTAATCTTGCATTTGTCTGATGAAAGCTTTGGGCAACATGACTCTCTTTACAGCAAGGTTGTATAGTTTGATGACGGTTCCGCTGAGTAAATAAGAATAAACTGCTTCTGGTGGAAAGATGGTTGGTAACCATTTAAGAATATTAGAAGAGGAGAGATGTGGAGATTTTTGCATAAGCAATGAGCTGTGAGTTTTGCACTATCTGATAGGATGGTGAAAAAAGAGATTAAATTATACCTTTCAAAATGGAATTGGAGAAGTACTTGAAAAGGAAAAAAAACTGGACGGCTATGGGGAAGGAGCAAATGAGTGGGAGCAGTTGGACAGCTACTTGAAAGAGCTGGCATAGCTATGATGGACTGAATAGCCTTCTTCTGTGTTACATCATTCTATGATCTTACCTTGAGTTTGCTTCGCAACCCACACAACATGAAAAGCTGCAGAAAGGAAACTCTCATCTTCCTTTTTGACAGAAAATCCCACACCATTAGGATGACAAATTGGCATTGACGTCTCGCTGCTGTAGAATCGGCAAAGAAGAAAGTTTATTTCTTTTCATCGTTTCATTAATGATGGGAAAAAGTGTGATGTGAGACATCAGCCAGGTGAGAGTATGTGTCCTCACTTTGAAGACATTTCAATTTATTTCAGTTCCATCAACGTCTGCAGCGTGTATACTTTGAAATTGCTGATGGCACAATGTGGGTTAGGAAATATTTTGTTTTCATGTTAGTTTCTAATCTGTCTTTTCACTGAGGTGGTACCTCAATGAAAAGCATCCAATAGAATGTGACAGATCTTGCCTGAATTAATACACATTCACAAGCAGGACTGACTGGCAACAGTATACTCACTTGGAAAAATATTTGAATTTATATATCACTGGCACATCAATTACTAAAGATTTGACAGCAGACTAGTGCAGGTTATTATTCTCTGAAAACAATGATTTATCCATGAATCGTTTTGCACAGTTTATGGCAAATTAAACAGTACATCCTTAGGCTGAGCAAACAAGTTACTCTATAGCTTGAAAAGAGAGCTGTACGGACTGAACAGTGTTACAAGGAAGGCTGGGAGGAACTTATGACCAATTGGCCAAACTGGTGACAATCCATCCATCAGCTGCATTGTATTTCGAGCCACACTACCTTGAGGCTAAGTTACTTCAGTGATCTAAAGTAAAGGAAGCAAAACGTGCACTCTGACTCTTACCACCTCATGGACATCGTGCCCCATCTCCCTAAAGGTCCATGGGTCGAGAATTGGTCTGGTTAGTCACATGACAATCCATGGCACAAGCTTATGACTCTGAGCAAACTGCAGCCCTGTTACAAGGACAGTGAACATCGGTGACAGAGGTGAAGCTGCATGGACTGGACATTGCTTTGCACAGAGATCAGTATGGACTGGATACTGTGTTACACAGGGGTCTTTCTGGACCAAGCTCTGTTTGGCATAGGGGTCTTTATGGGCAGAGCAGTGTGTTACACAGGGATCTGTATAGTCTATACATTGTGTTACAGAAGGTCTGTAGACACTGGATGGTATGTTGCGCAGAGTCTGTACGGCCTGGACAATATGTTGCACAGGGTCTGTGTGGATTGAACAATGTATTACACAGGAGATCTGCATGGACTGAACAGTGTGTAACCTGGAGGTAAATATCAGACAATGAACATCTCCAATAAGAGAGAATCTAACCAATGTCCTGTGGTGTGCAATGGCTTTACCATCACTGAAGATCTACTACTAACATCCTGGGTATTAACAGAAACGTAACTGGACCAGCTATATATACGCAGGATGCAAGAGCAGATCAGAGGCTTGGAACTCTGCAGTAAGTAACTCATCTGCTGATTCCCCTAGGAGAAGAGGTGCACTCTGATTTACCTCTGACTACAAGATACTGATCAGGAGTTTAATGGAATATCCTCCATTTGCCTGGATAAGTGCAACTCCAACAGCACTCAAAACGCTTGCAACTTTCCAAGACAAAGCACCCCATCTATCATTGGTGTACAGTTGGTTCAGTGTGTACCATATACAAAGTGCATTGCATCAACTTGGCAAGGTTTCTTCAACCCATGATCATCGCCACCTAGAAGGACAAGAGCAGCTGATGTGTGGACTACTGCCTCCTGCAAACCACACACCATCCTAACTTGGACCTATGCCTCTGTGCTTTCACTGTCACTCAATCACAATCCTGGAAATCTCCCCTGAACATAACTCCAGCTGTCCCTTCACCACCTGGGTTGCACAGGCTCACCATCACCTTTCTAATGACCATTATGGATGAGTAACAACTGTTGGTCTTGCCAGCAACTCTCATATCCTAAAAAGACATTAAAAAATAGATGAAGCAGAACATCCTTTCTATTAATGTAACTGGAGTTGATGCAACAACATGAACACCTTAGGCAATTGACCACAAACATTTATTTGATTTCCCTGAATTCCATTTTCAAAAAGGTTACACAAAGGGAATTGTGGATGATAAATCAATTAAAACAGTCTTGGTCTTGGATTTGGATCGGGCGCTGCAGCCTCAGAGTAATGGTGTTGGGGGCAGTCAAGTGGAGAAATATACCACAATACAATAGAGTAAATATTTCGAATCCAATAGAACTCGTCTACCGAATTGACAAATAATCATATTAGACTTGAAGACTTAACTGTTTCTCTTTCCATAGATGTTGCCAGACCTGCCAAGTTTCTCCAGCATTTTCTGTTTTCAGTTCAGATTTCCAGCATTCACAATATTTTTCTTTTATTTGCACATCATGGACATTGTTACTTTCTTATCAAGCTTCTAACATATTAACACACTAGTAAATTCTTAGTTTTTCTGCTCTTGTAAGTTGGATATTATCATATCTGGAGTACTGTGCACATTTCAGGTCAATGCACCTCAGAAGTGATATACCAACCTTGGAAGGAGTGCTGTGCTGACTCATCTCAATATTATCAGAGTTCTAAGAATTAAGCCGTGAAGAGAAATTGCATAAACTTGGCTCATGATCAGTGGTGCACAAAATGTTAAGGAGAGAATGATTGAAAGGAATAACTAATAGAAGGTAACTTTTTTCACTGGTAGAGAGATTAGAATATGGGAACAGAACTTCAAAACAGAATCCAGCCACTCGGAAAGATGTTAGGAAACATTTTTTCCACAAATAAGCAGTAGATATTAGCTGAATTAAATCTGTGAGTAATACAGCATTGCCGGTCAAGAATGTAAAAGGATATGGAGCCAAGTACATATGGATGGAATTAAGATGTATTTCAGTTATAATATAATTGAACACATTACTCTTATTCGTATGAAGGTTTTAAAAAAAAATGCCTTTATCTCCATGTTTATTTCCCTCCCCATATGAACATGCTAACTCTATCATTTCTGACCTTAATTAGGATTCTCAAGGTCACACCATTCTCCCTGCTAGCCAGACAATCCTCATCTTGACCAAGGGGAGAAGTTTTGCTTTCTGTAAAGATGGGTAGGGATTAGTCCTGCAATCATCCAGGTCTATTTCACATATTGCAGTGCCCTGTCTGCGTTAGTTTCAGATTTGGGGCCAAGCTGAAATGCTTGGAGATCTTTTGGCCCTGACTTGGGACTCATTAAAGTTAAACATTTATTACAAGAGCGGGCTAGGAACATTGAAACCTTACTTAATTCTTGGTGTGAGTCAGGTTGTGGGCATATCTATATTCAGAGGGTGAAGGAGGGTACCCAACAAAAGAGAGTTTAATCACTTCCTATCACTCAATTGAAAGATTTTTGAAAATGGCAGTGAACCCTAAACCTTTATCTGACTCTAAATTTCAGCCTTCACTCTGGAGATCAGGGAATTTGTAATGTAATTTACAATCTGGTCCTTACTGAATACAATGGAGAATTTCGTTTGGAATCTGTTCAGTATATGTTGCTCGGAGCAACAGGATATGTCGGGTAGCAGAAGATATTGAAAGTGCTGCTAGCCACAAGTACCTTGCCAAGTATAATACAGTGCATGGATCCCACAGAGGAACAATTCAGATTGGTGATATAGCCTGTGACTGATTTCCATAATGTGATAGAAGAGGACAATAGTTGGTCTAACACATCTGAGGCTATGTCTCATTTGCTGCTAGCACATACAACAGTAGTAGTCAGAAATACAGCCATAGCCTTCAGCTTTGGGATTGAGCATGAGTGGAATCTGTGTTTACTGGATAGCCATAGCCTTCAGCTTTGGGATTGAGCATGAGTGGAATCTGTGTTTACTGGATATTGGCTGTGAATAAAAATCACCATAATCCTTCTGCACCATGGGGCTGTTCTCTCATTAGAGAGAGAAAGAGATGAGAGAGACAGTTGTTGATTTAACCTGAGGATCACCACACCTCAGACAAGGGGAGAGGTTGAGAAGGAGAGTCCTTCATGATAACCTCAGCAATGTGGCATTTAAATCTATGTTGCTGGGATCACTCTACACTGCAAAGCAGTCAATACACCCAGCCAACTGAATTAACTAACCCTCGACATTGACTGTGGGTGGAGGAAGGGTGAAAATTAGAGCTGTTTGCTTTCGTTGATCAGCATGGATGAAATAGTGACAAGGCATTGGTCTGCAGCAGAAGATGAATTGGGAACTATTCAGTCAGTATTTACTGTGGAAAAGGACATGGAGGATATAGAATGTAGGGAAATAAATGGTGACATCTTGAAAAATGTCCATATTACAGAGGAGGAAGTGTTGGACATCTTGAAATGCATAAAAGTGGATAAATCCCCAGGACCTGATCAGGTGTACCTTGAACTCTGTGGAAAGCTAGAGAAGTGATTGCTGGGCCTCTTACTGAAATTGTGTATTATCGATAGTCACAGGTAAGGAGCTAGAAGACTTGAGGTTTGTTAACATGGTGCCACTGTTTAAGAAGGGTGGTAAGAATAAGCCAGGGAACTATAGACCAGTGAGCCTGATGTCAGTGGTGGGCAGGTTGTTGGAGGGAATCCTGAGGGACAGGGTGTACATGTATTTGGAAAGGCAAGGACTGATTAGGGATAGTTAACGTGGGAAATCATGTCTCACAAACTTGATTGAGTTTTTTGAGGAAGTAACAAAGAGGATTGATGAGGGCAGAGAGGTAGATGTGATCTATATGGACTTCAGTAAGGCATTCGACAAGGTTCCCCATGGGAGACTGATTAGCAAGGTTAGATCTCACATAATAAAGGAAGAACTATCTACCTGTGCCACCTGTGTGGGTGGCACGGTGGCACAGTGGTTAGCACTGCTGCCTCACAGCGCCAGAGACCCGGGTTCAATTCCCGACTCAGGCGACTGACTGTGTGGAGTTTGCACATTCTCCCCGTGTCTGCGTGGGTTTCCTCCGGGTGCTCCGGTTTCCTCCCACAGTCCAAAGATGTGCAGGGTCAGGTGAATTGGCCATGCTAAATTGCCCGTAGTGTTAGGTTAAAGGGGTAAATGTAGGGGTATGGGTGGGTTTCGCTTCGGCGGGTCGGTGTGGACTTGTTGGGCCGAAGGGCCTGTTTCCACACTGTAAGTAATCTAATCTAAAAAAAACTAGCCATTTGGATACAGAACTGGCTCAAAGGTAGAAGACAGAGGGTGGTGGTGGAGGGTTGTTTTTCAGACTGGAGGTGTGTGACCACAAGGAATGCCACACAGATCAGTGCTGGGTCCACTACTTTTCATAATTATATAAATGATTTGGATGTAAGCATAAGAGGTTTAGTTAGTAAGTTTGCAGATGACACCAAAATTGGAGGTGTAGTGGACAGCGAAGAAGGTTACCTCAGATTACAATGGGATCTTGATCAGATGGGCCAATGGGTTGAGAAGTAGCAGATGGAATTAATTTAGATAAATCTGAGGTGCTGTATTTTGGGAAAGCAAATCTTAGCAGGACTTATACACTTAATGGTAAGGTCCTAGGGATTGTTGCTGAACAAAGAGACCTTCGAATGCAGGTTCATAGCTTCTTGAAAATAGAGACACAGGTAGATAGGATAGTGAAGAAGGTGTTTGGCTTGCTTTCCTTTATTGGTCAGAGTATTGAGTGCAGGAGTTGGGAGGTCATGCTGCTGCTGTACAGGATGTTGGTTAGGCCACTGTTGGAATGTTGTGTGCAATTCTGATCTCCTTCCTATTGGAAAGATGTCATGAAACTTGAAAGTGTTCAGGAAAGATTTACAAGGATGTTGCCAGAGTTGGAGGATTTGAGCTACAGGGAGAGGCTGAACAGGCTGGGGCTGTTTTCCCTGGAGTGTCAGAGACTGAGGGGTGACCTTATAGAGATTTACAAAATTATGAGGGGCATGGTTAGGATAAATAGACAAAGTCTTTTCCCTGGGTAGGGGAGTCCAGAACTAGTGGGCATAGGTTTAGGGTGAGAGGGGAAAGATATAAAAGAGACCTAAGGGGCAAATTTTTCACACAGAGGGTGGTACGTGTATGGAATGAGCTGCCAGAGGTAGTGGTGGAGGCTGGTACAATTGCAACATTTAAAAGGCATTTGGATGGGTATATGAATAGGAAGGGTTTGGAGTAAAATGGGCCAAGTGCTGGCAGGTGGGACTAGATTGGGTTGGGATATCTGGTCGGCATGGATGGGGTGGACCGAAGGGTCTGTTTCCGTGCTGTACATCTCTATGACTCTATGGCTCTATAATTCAGTAATCTGCTGGCTGGAGGGGGAGTGGTCAAAAAGGAGGGCAAACATCAAATGTTGATGTCCACAAGGAATAAACAATGAAAGCCAATATAAGATGTGTATAAAACTGCCAGCTGAATGTGACTTTCTAAATTAATAAGTCATTAAATGAGTTATAGATGAGAAACTGGGATTAATATTCTAAAATCAACAGTAGCATGCACTTTGAGAGATTCCTACTATAGTGTGTGACAATTGGGACATTTCAGCCAAATCATAAAAAAACACAGAGCTCTAACCACTTGCCCCAGCCCTCCAAACCACTATGATTACAATTGCTATTTATTTGCCACTCCACCCCAGTCATTACAATTGCTGATTTTATCTGTGTACTGATTCCTGTGAGATACCACTCTCTGAACCCCCTCCCCCTCTTATTACTGTGTCTCTGTCAAGATTGTACGTTTACTGAATGCTCCACCAACTGTTGTGACAGTGTGTCAATTCTCAGCAACTAAATGAATGCATGCCTCAATAAGCCTAAGCTCTGACACTTATGAATAAATTCAGGATTCAATTTTAAAACGACATCAACTCATGTCTTATGTATATTAAAGCAAAAGGAAACTAAATTCAGTCCAACAGAAAATCACAGGTTCAAACAGTGCAGTGGGCTATTCAGCCTAACGAATCCATGCTGTTTTTCATTTTCCACATGAGCAATGGTTCTAATCCCATGTTCTTGCTCTATTCCAGTTCTCCCATTTCTTTCACCCACTAAAGTAACTAACAACAATACTGGAAACAATGACTTAGAGCATCAATGTTTAAAAACATGTTCAACAGAGTCCAGGAATGAAATCTTTTACCCTTAAAATAAATTAAATTATAATGTAATGAATAAAGGTATAAAAAATTTATGAGGTAGAAGGATCAGGTGGACATGACATTGGAAAATGAGATTAGGTAGACTGTAACTGCATTTAAAGTAAAAAAAAGATGTTAAATAGACTTATCAAATGTAAAGAGGAACCAGATCGATTGCAACTACACATTAAGAAAAAAACATTTAGGCTAAAGGTAGTGAAGGCATTATTGCACATATTTAATAATTCATCAGAAGAAGGTATAGTGACAGAGCACTGATTGGGGGCTAACATCATACCGATATTTCAGAAGAAAGCTGAAGCATTGCCAGGGATTGTTTCATCTGTCAGTTTAATGTAGGTAGAAGGACAAGTCATGGAATCCCTCCTAAAAAGGAAATAGTAAAGTGTCAACAAATCAAAAGATATGTTATGAATAATCAACATGGATTTCAAATATAAAAGCCTTTGTTTACTATCCTCCCTGAGCTCATAGAGTAGCAGAACTTTAGAGTTGTACAGTATGGAAACAGATCCTTAGCTCCAACCTGTTCATGCTGACCAGGTATGCTAACGTAATCTAGTCCCATTTGCCAGCACTTGGCATATCCATCTAAACCTTTCTTATTTATATACCCATCCAGATGCATTGTAAATGTTGTAATTGTACCAGCCTCCATCACTTCCTCTGGCAGCTCATTTCATACACGCACCACCCTCTGTGTGAAAACTTGCCCCTTAGGTCCCTTCTGAATTTTTCCACTCTCACCCAAAACCTGTGCCCTCTAGTCCTGGACTCCCCTACCCCAGGGAAAAGACCTTGACTATTCACCCTATCTATGCCCCTGGTAATTTTATAAACTTCTGTAAGGTCACCCCTCAGCGTCTGATGCTCCAGGGAAAACCACTCCAGCCGGTTTAGCCTCTCCCTATAGCTCAAACCCTCCAACCCTGGTAACTTCCTTGTAAATCTTTTCTGATCTGACCTTTCAAGTCTTTAGTTAAACAAAAAGCAAGCAAGTAGATAAGGGTAGTGCGGTGGATGGAATATATCCAGATTTCCCAAAAGCCTTCATTAAGATGCCATGTAATGGATTAAACTGCTGCTCCTGAATGAGACCACCTGCCAGGCCATTAGAATACCTGGAAGCTGAAGATGAACAACACCTCCACAGGGTACAGGACCTCTACGCTGGGACAAGACTGCCTCCCAGGAGACTGCCACTTCTCCTCCTTCAGGTACCTGGGCCTAGCTGCAGACCTTTAGCCTCAGCCTAACCTGGAAGCCTGGAATGGTGTGGGGGGATTGGGGAGTAGGTGGGCTGAGCCCAGGGCTTGTCCGATCCTGTCGGCTTTCTTTCTCTTTTGTTCTTTACTTTTTTCTCTTTAGCTCGTTTCCTTTTCCTTTTTTAATCATTTTATTTTCTTTTAAGTCTGGTGAGGTGGGGGGGGGGGGAAGGGGAAGGACAAAACCTCTGGTGGTGGCAGCAGCAGCAACACCAGAACAAGCCAAATATGGTTCCAATCCCCCCACTGCCCCCCCCCCAATCTGCACCCCCCGGCCACTCACCCCACTACCCATCGCCCCCCCACCCAACCTCACCCTACCCCCCAAGCCCAGGGTCCCCGGTGAGTGAGGAGTAAGTTCCAGGCTGACTCCACCGGCCCAGGCTAAGGTTTCCCGTCCATGGTTAGGTCCAGGCACTTGAAGGAGGAGGAGTAGAGGTCTTGGCAGTCTCCCAGTGTGGCGGCCTTGTCCCTTTGTGGAGATCTTCTTCGTATTTGTCTTCCAGGTATTCCAACTGCTTGGCAGGCAGTCTTGTCCAGGAGTCATGGTCTCGGCCTGGCATGGAGGTCTCATTCCGGCTGAGTCTTCAGGGAATTCCATCATTCCTTAATTGGCTTTCCCCGAGCCCAGGAGCCGTTAACGGAGCTATGATAAACTTTGTCTTATTTTTTCAAGTTTCCTATTATTATGAATGACTTCTGTCATTGATGTAGGTGCAGTATGGGGATAACGTATAGAGCTTTTCGCTCTATTCTTCCTGTAAAAGTACACATGACAATACATTTCTGTTGTATTTCAATTCTATTCTAATGGGTCGCTAATTGATTACAGTATACACAACAAGATGTTGGCAGAGAGGGTGGCTATTCAGAAGGAAAATAATCACCTTAATGTGTAATGGAGAAACTCAGGAAAACTGACATCAGCAAGGTGTACTTTTAGAGCACCTTTAACATGGCAAAACAGTTTTGCAGGAATGCAAACGAACAAAAATTGACATCGTGTCAAAGAAAATCTCAAGAGTTAGTTATAAAGGAGCACCTTAAAGAAGGAAAGTGACGAGGTGCATATTAAGGAGTGAATTCCAGATATTACAGCTATGACAACTGAAGGCATAGCCAGAAGAGGTGGGATAAAGCACGTGGGTATGTGTTAGAGGCTAGAACTAAGGACCACAGAGGAGCTAAAGGAAATTACAAAGATAGAAATGGTGAAGCCATGAAAGGAACTGAAAATAAGGATGAACATTTTAAAATCAAGGCTATTGTGGACTGGGAGCTAGCACAGGTCAGCAAGCATAGAGGAAGATGGGTGAATAGGATGAAACCTGTGACATTGCTAATCTGTGTGGCTCAGCTACTCCCTATACAAACTGATAGGCCATTCGATAATTACATTTTCAACAGGTTTCACTATAATTACAAATTGATTCCCTCCCTCTTTACTGATGATTGCTTGCAAACCAGAATTAAAATGCAATTTAGCTTAATGACAGGAAGTATTTTGAATCGTTGTGGTTCTGTTCGCTGGAAATCTTTGTTGCAAACGTTTCGTCCCCTGTCTAGGTGACATCCTCAGTGCTTGGGAGCCTCCTGTGAAGCGCTTCTGTGTACAAAATCCCATGCAAGGACTGCACAAAACACTATATAGGACAAACAGGAAGACAGCTAACGATCCGCATCCATGAACATCAACTAGCCATGAAATGCCACGACCAGCTATCCTTAGTAGCCACACACGCAGACGACAAGCAACATGAATTCGACTGGGACAACACTACCATTATAGGGCAAGCCAAACAAAGAACAGCCAGGGAATTCCTAGAAGCATGGCACTCATCCACAAACTTCATCAACAAACACTTCAACCTGGACCCAATATACCGGCCACAACAGGGGACAGCTGAAACTGACAACCGGAAGCGGCAGGGACAGGCCACTATAAATGCCGGAGGAAACACGACAGAAGCGCTTCACAGAAGGCTCCCAAGCACTGAGGATGTCACCTAGACAGGGGACGAAACGTTTGCAACAAAAATTTCCAGCTCGGCGAACAGAACCACAACAACGAGCACCCGAGCTACAAATCTTCACCCAAATTTTGAATCATTGTTTAAGCATTCCTGTAAATTGGATGTAGCAACCATTTGTGTAATACCATTCCTCCAGCTTCAACGTGTAAAATGTGTGGTCGACCACTCAAATGTCGTCTAAAGTAAGTGAGCCTCACTACCAATTACTTGGAAACTTTCTGTTTCCCTGAGCTTATTTTTGCAATAATCATATTGGTAGGAGCACATCTTTAGTGAAGGGGTTTCTGAAGCAGTTAAAGAGAATGGCTGCCAGATGTTTGACATATCATGTCACTTATGATAAATAAGCTGTTTTTAATAGAGAAATGTAGAAACTAGGAATCAGGGTAGGCCATTGAGTCCTTCAAACCTACTCTGCCATTCAATATGACCATGGCTGATCCTTTGTCTCAATGCCATAAACTTAATTTCTCTTCACAACCTTTGATGCCTTCAACATCTAAAAAAAACTATCTCTTTATGACAATAACTTTAAGAGATGTATTTGGCCCTGGTGGATTTTTTTTAAAGAGAAGGTTTGAAGCAAAGGTGCCGTGCTCTCAATTGAAAACTCATAAAGTTAACAGATTGTGAGTCCTTGGGTGTTTTTTTAAAGCTCAAACAATAAAAGCAGCCTGAATGGGTGTGGTCATGCTCCCATAGAACCAGGGTTTTTATATTTAGCTTTCAGCAGTTGCTGGTGGGGTCTCAGCATAGTTGGAAGCTGCAGTATATCTTTCCCTGCTACCTTCTCTGAGTTTTCACTTGATGTTTTTCTTCCTGGGTTGCTACAATTGCATGTGAGACAATTTATTTCATTGACATTACCTTAGCCAAGGGTGTGTTTATAGAATGTTACCACATTGGAACAGTTAATTAATTGTAGTTAATAATCGACTATTTGATTAAATTTTCCAATGGGCTAAGTTATTCCAGTTTCTTCTTTCTTTTGTTGCATTTTAACTATAGTGGATGAATAAACTGTGTTTTGCTTCAAAGATCTGGCCATTTGACCAATCAAATTGCATCTAGAACGCAACATTTGGCACTTGACTTTAAAGTAAAGAAAAAGGTAGCGTCTAGGCTATCTTCTTAATGTATTTTGAGGGGGGCTGGTCTGGTCTGGTCCATAGCATTCTTTCTTGAAGATGTTCTGTGACTTGGCCTCCATAGTCTTCTGTGGTGCTGAATTGCACAGGTTCATGACCCTTTGAAAGTTTTTCTCATCCCAGACCTAAGTGGTCTACTCCATGTTCTGGTACTGGGCTCTCAGTACGAGACTCGCCAACCAGGAAGAACATCCTCTCTGGCTCTAGACTGGCCAGTCCTATTAGAATTTTATATCTCTCAAGCAGATCCCTTTTCAACTGCACATCGGGGATGTACCAAAATCTTCACAATGTGACATCCACAAAAGACTTCAACCATGTCATGACATGTACATGAAATCACTGTAAGTTTTATTGGCTGTGAATCATCTAAACGCCACCTCTAGGTGGTGCAAAGAGCATGCACACGCAAAGAGGTCAAGTGAAATATCGTCCAAAAATCTTATTTATGTCAGAGAGAGGGGAAATTTACAAAAATCCTAAATTCAAAAGAAATTGTACGTCTGCAGATTTGACTGCTGTATTAATTTGGACTGAATCCTGCTGAGAATGAGCCTGGCTGTAGGATGGGTATCATTTTATTATGCGTTCAGCACCATTCAGAGAGACATAGTAGCACTGAGCAGACCTTTGACTAAGAATTTAACATCTTCAACATCTTATTTCTTGGCTGCAAATTTCTTTACTAATTGTTTCCTTTCTGCTGGTTGCTCCACATTCTTCATATTTTTGATGAGTTTTCTTCTTAGCAAAGAAGCCAGAGATTTCCGGTCCCTTTCTCTGCACCATGGAACTTTTATCCAACTTGCTTCTGATACTGATCCTAATCTAGAATTGGAGCATCTCCACATCTCCACATTAGCAGCCAAGGATCTCTTCATCACAGCCTGGGGCATTCCTTCATGATTGTTACAACCTGCCACAGCTCTATTGCTGTATCAAAGCCCAGGCAAAAGTATGAATGACCGGTGCTATCTGCATATGCACAGGTGGCGGCCATCTTTGCCACACTATGTACTTATGCAAAGGAGGTGGCCATTTTGCCACACTATCTACATACGGACAGGTGAACTTCTTTGCCATGTTATCTGCACATGCAGGAGGGAACAGCCATTTTTCTCACACTACCGACACATGCACAGGTCGTGGCCATTTTTGCCATGCTATCTATCTATCCATAGGTGGTCATCTTTCCTAGCTGTTTTGACATTCATACTGTAGCATTCACATTTTGTGTTCTGCAGCTCACACTCCATTTTTATTTAACATTTCAATTCAGGCACCCACTTAATCATAAAATCCCCACAGTACAGAATGAGGTCATTTGACCCATCGTATCTACGTTGATCCTCCGAAGAGAATCCCACCCAAACCCAGCCTCCAACTCTATCACCGTAAACTGGCAGTTTACCATGGTTAACCCATACATTCCTGGACACTGTGGGCAATTTAGCATGGCCAATCACTTAACTGCACATCTTTGGACTGTGGAAGGAAACCAGATCATCCAGTGGAAACCCACGCAGACACAAGAAATTCTACATAGACATACACCCAAGGACTAGAATCAAATGTGGGTCCCTGGCACTGTGAGGCAGCAGTGTGAACCATTGAGCCAACAAGCCACCCAGTTTTGCTTTAATGAATAAGGGGATCCTTACTGTTGATGGCAATCTGCTCCTCTATTACGTTTGGAATATGTTCTTCTCAGCTTCTGTTATGATTTCCATTGTTGCACTCAAGTCCTTTGGTCCTAGCATAGATTTAGTTTAATTATCTCACACACACATTGACTCTGAGATTGCGGGAATGTGAAAGGGATGTATGGTATGTATTTGTGGGGATGAGAGGAATAACAGAAAACACCAGGAGCCCAGGGACCATTTCGACATAATGACACTGGTGATTTTAACAGCACTACTTCATTGGAAGTTTTGTTTAACTTTTCACCTGACAGATTGAGACACCTGGGTGGATGTATCTGCATACAAGGTTATTGTGACCCTCTCCAGGGATCATAAATCAGGAGTTATTGGTGGCGACTATTTTTGGATTTTGACAGAGAAGAGGGGAAGGCTGGAACAATATTAGTAGAGGGAAAGAAGTGAGAAGATGTGACGTCATGGAAAAAGAGATTTCATACGAAAGGAGAGATCAGGAGAGGGATCAAAGATCATGGGGTGTCTGATTGGCCACTCTGGATGAGGAACAGACTGTGACAGAGAAGGTGCTGGAGGATATGAGAGAAGAACGCCTACAGACTCTGAAAAAGTTGCTGCTACATCTACTCTCTCTTGACAATGATGGCCCCCAGTCACTTAAATTCAAGTTGTTTTCAAATGTGGAGCCTAATTGTAATATTATAACATTCATCTGGGTCTCCACAGTGGAAAATTAGCTGACTCCAACTATACCAGAGTTAAACAGGAAATTTTGGTGGTTTGGGACATTTCCAATTTTTATGATTTAACTATTCCAACATTCTCCTGTGTCAAGGGGGGAAGGTTAAACCTCCTCTCCCTAAACAATTTAATCTTAGCTGCTGACATCTAGAGATAAGACATTGTAAAATATTATCCACATAGTAGAACAACATCAATATTGGAATGTAACACAGAATTCCTGTAAAACTGATGTGGGTGAATGAAGAGAACCCCAGACTAATTATTTATGGGAATCAGAAATTATCTATGCATTGCTCAGACATAGTGCAAATGTATTTACATCTAAATACTGAAGGGGTAGTGTGACTAATCGGAGGCCTCATCATCATCATCAATTCTGGTGAGTGTCAGCTACCCCAATGCCTCTTGCAAGTTGATGCCTAACCAGGTTTGAAGATGAGGTCAGCTCATAAATCTCCTGCTGGTAGGAGACAGTTCAGGTGAGGTAGGGGTCATTAATGGATGGGACTGAGGGTAAGCCAACTAGGCTGCAGGAGTTGTACTTCTCTTTCTCACTTCACAGAAATAAAATATTGCAATGTTTTGAGTTGTGGTCATCTAAGGATTGCTGATTAGAGTTCAGATCTGTGAACATTAATTGGCACTGTCAGCCTATCCAGTCAGTTTAACCAGATTTAAGAAATTGACTTGAAAATGGGCGAATTTCTGTGTTGAAACAAACACTGCTGTACTGCTGTTGATCAATTTCACAGTGGTCTGAAGACCCACGCACATCAGGCACAGGCATCAATATTAAAAGTATGCTTTGAATGCTGCACAATGGCTCCACAGGTTAGATATGGCTGGGGACATGTACTTTTAACTGTCATGATGTCAACCAGTCAAAACTCAGGAGTCATGGGAGGCATTAACTGAAACAAGCCTTGAGAATGATCTTCTGATAGGGCTTATTTTGTTCAACACTCTCAATGTTCAGCATCTTCTGAAATACACTGACTTCACTATGTAGCTGCATTATTGAGTAATTTGTCACTCAACTTTCCACCCTCACTGAACTCTTCAATACATGCAACGTGCACCCATGTGGTCTTCTCATAATGCAAGTTCCAATTTGTCCAAATAAATGATTCACGTCTGTTATAAAAAATAGACAATCCTAATGTAACTGTCAGTGTGCATTGAGTCATCGGTGTCAGGTAACGAGAGAGAGCTTGAAGAAGAGTTTGATCTTATGTTTCACCAAGTATGCAACATTGAGTCATATTGTAGTAATAACAGCAGGCGCTGTTAGATATGGCACATCAATAGTGGCCAGGCTGACATTAATTGTTCCTCACACATAATGCATGGTGAAAAGGTATTCAACCCATTGACTTCCAGCTAAAGAATAATATTCCATCTGTAGCTTAGAAAATTTCACCTCCTCTATTAAAGAGAAATATACTTAGCCTGAACTTCCTACCAATACTGTGTGAGGCCTGTTGGGGAGTGAGTGTGGGAGAGAACTTGTAGCCAAACTAGAACGTGTCCCACCCTAAAGGCTAGAAATGTGACCTTCTGTAGAGTTGGGGTTCGTATGCAACCAATTGCCTTTCGAATATTAGGCCTTAAATCTGTTGGGATGAGATCCCGGTATGTGAAGCATGGCTGGATCTAATGGTTGGACTTTGCACAGAGGGCACATGAGATGAAGATGGCTGCTTTCTGGATGACTGCTTACATCAGCACAGCAAATCCAGGAGGTGTCATCCCCACAACTGGTCTACCTCCCGAATGGAGAGTCTAATTGTCCAGAGGGGAGTACAGGATGAATGGAACTTGTTCTTACCCCAATCTCGAAATCTTTTCACCCTCAGCTCATTTGGCCTTTCCTGATGATTACTGATTACCCTGTAAACCTCCTCATTACTTACCTTTATCATCCACTTTAATTTCACAAGCATCTCGGAGCCTATAGCTCACAGCTAAGCTCAACCTATTTTCTCCCCCCAGTATGAGGTGTCATCAAGAAAAAGTTCCAACTGTGTGGGCAATCCACTGACTTGCAGGTCCTTTACTGAGGTACAACATGTGGCAATCCTGAGGGGGGATGGCAGGCTGGCTATTTAAACATATGAAGGAAGCCAGCAGTCTTTGGTTGTACCTTCTTTGTTAGTTTTACAGTGAATGGTCAGACCCCAAGGACATGGGAGACCTGCCAGCATCGAGCAAAGCATTCACAGCACCCCCTATAAGCCAGAAGGAACATATGTGGTGCTTCCCTCATACTCTGCCAACCCAGACATCCACGGTGCCATCAGTCCTCACCAGACAAACATACCTTAGCTTCGTGGATCAGATATTCCACCTGGACTTGGATCCTTTCTTCAGGGTCATGGATCAACTCCCAACTTGGGGTCAAAATCCAACCCAGATCTGATTGACTGCCAAACCTGTCTGTCAGACTGACTAACTAGTGAGGAACCAGTCAGGCTCAAAACAGACACAACATGGCATTAAAATACAACAACATAGAGTAGAACTAAGTTTTTGCCTGTCCAGGATACAGTTCCTCTCCCATCTCACATTAATATCTAGGTACACGTTTCAGAGTGGCACTCCATAAAAAAAACTTAGTGTAGGAAATTATTCCTGATTTTAAATAAGTGTTGGGTTTGTTGAGTTATGAACAGGAATATTAGTGCAATAACACAGTGTTGAGGACTCCTTTAGATGCTGGGAATGTTTTTAGTCTTCCAGGAGTTGGAAGTGTTTCTGGTGAGTCCAGCATTTATAGACCACCCCTAATTGCCCTTGGTGGTGAGCTACATTCTGCTCAAGCGATAAGGGGCAGAATCTTCGCAGGCCCTGAATGACGTGGGCTATGGCTAAGTATCTGGGAGAATTGCACCAAATGTCAAGCAAGGCCTTTCCCAATGTTCAGACCGACAAGTCGCATTTTCCAAAGAAATCCCAGACATCGAGATGAGATTCTTGCTTGTGATCAGCAAGAGGCTTATTAATGGCATTTATCACTCCTTATCACCCTTATTATCACATAATATCAATTCATTAATATGCACTCTCCCATTCTACCATCAACCACATAGAAACTAGACATGGAGAATCCCAACATGAAAGTTGAGGTGGATACCTGGTGACTCCGGCTCGATGCTTGCTCCCCCAGCACTTTATTTCCAACTGCAGACCCCAACATCTCAGGGCTGTCTCCATGGGGAGTGAGTGCCTGCATGAAGATTGGCATCTGACATGTGCACATCATCATGGCACATCTCTGATACACTTACAGTATTATTCTGTACTTCAGTGATGCACCTTAGACACACACCAGCAACTTTCATCTGTAATCCTTCTGGCCCATAAGTAGTGCTTCTGCAAGGACAGGTTGCACACATTGATTCGAGCAGACTTCTCTCAGGCCTGCTTGCTTGCAGTCTCTTAGCACTCATTCATCTTGTGTTACCTGGATATGCACATCTTTTGCCTTGTCTTATCTTGCATTTAGTGCTTTAGCCCCTCAGCTGCACCTTAAAGGAACACAGTACTTCTGTCTTGCCTTGCAGTTTAGTGCAGGCCCAAAGCCAGGCAGCTTCTCTTGGTTGGCAGTAGTCAACAATTGAGGGGGTTGCCATGTTGCGGGATGGCACATTGACGCAAGGACCTCAAGCCAAGGACCATCATCAAGGACCAATTACCAGCCACGAATGCAGCAAATACACTGCACTTGCTGCCAAGCAAACAGCCATCTCTCCAAGTCTAAGGGGAAGCCATCTTTACTCTCCTCTCAGACCTTCACCCTCACCTTCATCTACCTATCACATTCTTAGCTACCTCCCCCCCAAATTCACCCTCCTCCCATTTATCTCTCAGCCTCCTAGCCCACAATCTTCATTCCTGATGAAGGCTTTAATTTTGAAACATCGACTTTCCTGTTCCACGGATGCTGCCTGACCTGCTGTGCTTTTCCAGCACCACACTCTCGATTCTGATCTCCAGCATCTGCAGTCCTCACTTTCCCGAAGTCATCTTCAGTCATATCCAGGGATACACACCCCAATCGGGGGACACTAAGTCACGAATAACATTTGACATCGGTTTGAGGACTTTGGTATGGTCAGCAAACTGATTGGGGCTCAGTACCTCTCCAGTCCTGACACTGGGCACACGGTTAACCTTGTGGATCCAGTGCAGCCAATCCAGGGAATGGCAGGAAGAAGTTGGAGAGCAACACTGATAGCGGTCAGGGGCTGGTCATTTATCTTTTGTGACTATTGGCTAAGTCATTCAAAGGGTTGGGTTGGGGAGTCCAGGGAGTTGTCAGCAACCACTTGTGTAGGAGGGAGGCTGTGGAACTTTAATTGTGGGGGCTTGAGTTAGAAAAATGGAATGGAGAGGGATGACAAAACTGAAGGAATGTAACCATATGTGTAATGGGTGGAGATGGAGGGATAGGGGTCATGAAAGGGATAGGGGTCATGCGAGAGGGGTGTCAGTAATGGTAAGTACTGTAGGCTTCCATTGGGGGCAGTACACAACCAGACGTGGCATGTTTACTTTACATGCCTGAAGCTGTAGGGGCACTGGTGTGGGGAGGTAGAGACAGATGAGGGAGGTAGATGAAGACTTAGATGAATTGGATGTGGAAATGAGGAGGAACAAAGTCTATGGGGTGATAGAGAGCAGGCTGCTATCAAGAAGGGGGTGTTTGTTTTTATGTTTATGTTTGGGGATTCACCAGGATGAAAAGGCTGGGCATGACACTGACTGTTTGAGGAGTAAGTGCCATTGCCTTCCATCCAGCAGTAAATGACAAGTGTAAACTGGACATGAAGATGGCTGCGACTGCAGGCAGGGTGAATAGGATATGTATTTTTGTTCTGAGAGCGGGAAGGCTTCAGGTTCAAGTGATGTGAGGCTGTTCAAAGGTCAGCAACATTACACACAGCGCAGATGGCAGACTCCTGGAAGCACCACGTGCTTTGTGAACCTTAGGCATTAGCCCACTGTGTGAGGTCCAAATTCTCATCCTACCCTTAAACCTAACCCTAACCCTAACTCTAACCCTAACCCTAACCCTATCCTTGCCCCATACACTCCTGACCATCATCATGCAAGACAATAATATATTCTACAAATGGCTGTAATTCAATTGCGATGTTTGTCTATCTAGAATGACAGAGCTAAGTTGCCTATAGTTGGTGAACTGCTCACTCCCACCTCGGGCCATTGACTATCATGTTGCACTGGGACAGCTAGGCTCTCTGTCTACAACACTGCAGTTGTAGTTAGCTAGAGATTCACATACGCACCGGATAGGAAAAATGAAAATGTATTTAGAAAGGTAATAATGTATTTACATTGGCATTTCAACCATGCCACCTGTATGCCATCAGAACTTCTTTTTCTTGCTTTCACTCCAACTATGATAGTGTATGTTCCTGGGTTTGGAACCTGGGGCAGATGGAGTCTGCCCTACCCTGGCCTTGGGAGGTTTCGTTCAGTGACCCTGGGGTTGTTTTTGTCTCGAGGGCCCAGAGATGCTGATTGCATCCTGCCCTAGGCCAGGTATACTCTCCTCAGCTTGAATTGCCACAGGACTGAGGGAGGCAATCAAGGTAGAGGTGAAAGACCCTGTCACCTCTGGACTGACCTGAGGGGAGAGTTCCGGGGGAGCCTGTGTACAGTTGTTTTCCATCCGGGGTGCCCGTCCTGTCTCTATGTGCGGAAAGGGCATCTAAAATAAGCTCAACACCCTTGTGCCCCGTTGATTTGCCATTGGTGCTGAAAGCCAATCCTGGTCCTCACCAGTGACAGCAAAAACCCTCACCTCATAGTGAGCCAGGAGATGAATATAGAATATAGAACATTAGAGTGCAGTACAGGCCCTTCAGCCCTTAATGTTGTGCTGACCTGTGAAACCAATCTAAAGCCCATCTAATCTACACTATTCCATTTTCATCCAATGACCATTTAAATGCCCTTAAAGTTGACAAGTCTATTCCTGTTGCAGGCAGTGTGTTCCACACCCCTTGTACTCTCTGAATAAAGAAACTACCTCTGACATCTGTCCTCTATCTATCACCCCTCAATTTAAAGCTATGTCCCCTTGTGATAGACATAACTCTCTGAGGAAAAAGACTCTCACTGTCCACCCTATCTAACCCTCTGATTATCTTATATGTCTCAATTAAGTCACCTCTCAACTTTCTTCTCTCTAACTAAAACAGCCTTAAGTCCCTCAGCCTTTCCGTATATGACCTTCGCTCCATACCAGGCAACATCTTAGTAAATTGCCTCTGAACCCTTTCTGAAGCTTCCACATCCTTCCTATAATGCGGCGGCCAGAACTGCACGCAATACTCCAGGTGCGGCCACACCAGTGTTTTGTACAGCTGCAGCATGACCTCTACTAATAAAAGCTAACACACTATATGCCCTCTTAACAATCTATCAACCTGGGTGGCAATTTTCAGGGGTCTACGTACATGGACGTTGAGATCTCTCTGCTCAACTACACTACCAAGAATCTTACCATTAGCCCAGTACTCTTTATTCCTGTTACTCCTTCCAAAATGAATTACCTCTCATGTTTCTGCATTAAACTGTATTTGCCACTTCTCAGCCCAACTCTGCAGCTTATCTATGTCCCTCTGTAATCTACAACATCCTTCTGCACTACCCTTAGGCACTGACCTAAGAGTCATCTGCAAATTTACTAACCCATCTTTCCATGTCCTCACCCAGGTCGTTTGTAAAAATGACAAACAGCAGTAGCCCCAAAACAAATCCTTGCGGTACACCACTGGTAACCGAACTCCAGGATGAACATTTCCCATCAACGAATACCCTCTGTCTTCTTTCAACTAGCCAATTTCTGATCCAAACTGCCAAATCATCCTCAATCCCATGCCTCTGTATTTTCAGCAAATGACATCTGTGGGGAGCTTTATCAAACGTCTTACTGAAATCCATATATACCACATCAACCACATTACTCTCATCCACCTATTTGGTCACCTTCTCAAAGAACTCAACAAGGTTTGTGAGGCATGACCTACCCTTCACAAAGCCATGTTGACTACCCCTAATCAACTTATTTCTTTCTAGATGATTACAAATCCTATCTCTTATAACCTTTTCCAACATTTTTCCCACCATCAAAGTAAGGCTCACTGGTCTCTAATTACCAGGGCTGTCTCTACTCCCCTTCTTGAACAAGGGGATAACATTTGCTGTCCTCCAGTCTTCTGGCACTACTCTTGTAGACAATGACGACATAAAGATCAAAGCCAAAGGCTCTGCAATCTCCTCCCTGACTTCCCAGAGAATCCTCAGATAAATCCCATCTGGCCCAGGGTACTTTTCTATTTTCACACTTTCCAGAATTGCTATCACCTCCTTCTTGTGAAGCTCAATCCCATCTAGTTTTGTAGTCTGTATCTCAGTATTGTCCTCAATTATGCTGCCTTTTTCTTGTGTGAATACTGACAAAAAAATATTCATTTAGCACTTTTCCTATCTCCTCGGACTCTATGCATAACTTCCCACTACTGTACTTGATTGGCCCAAATCTTACTCTAGTCATTCTTTTATTCCTGACATACCTATAGAAAGCTTTCAGGTTTTCCTTGATCCAAGCTCCAATGACTTCTCAAGTCCCATCCTGGCTCTTTTTAGCTCTCTCTTTAGGTCATTCCTGGCTAACTTGTAACTCTCAAGCGCCTTAACTGAGCCTTCACATCTCATCCTTACATAAGCCTTCTTCTTCCTCTTGACAAGAGATTCAACTTTAGTAAAGCACAGCTCCCTTGCTCGACCACTTCCTTCCTACCTGACAGGTACGTACTTATCAAGGACACGCAGTAACTGTTCCCTGAATAAGCTCCACATTTCAATTGTGCCCATCCCCCTGCAGTTTCCTTCTCCATCCTATGCATCCTAAATCTTGCCTAATCGCGTCATAATTGTCTGTCCCCCAGTGTGGGAGAAAATACGGGTCCCGGCCTCCCCATGACATAGCCGCAAAACAGACAACACAAAATGTCTGTACTTCGCTTGCCCCCTCAACAATACGAACGTATTGAAACTCACTAACACCTACTCCAGCCATGGATCGGAATCTCCTGAGTCAATTGAGAAACTCATTATCAGACACTGGACACTTGAACTTTTTCAATTAGTGAATTTTATTCTCTTTGTTGTACAACTCATAGCATTGTCTCATAACACACACTTCATTGATGTAAGGGTATAGAACTCCACTGTATTCTCTTTTCAGGGAAGAAGCTGTAATTCCTTCCTTCCGACTTTACGCTAAACTGTTGGAGAATTTAGCCCAGTTAATCAGAGACCAGAAACACACAGATCAGACTGAGAACTGACAATGATTTATTTAACAAACAGCGATATCGCGGATGAGACTTGATCCTGCTGACACAGTCACTAACAGGCTGTTCAGAAGGAACCACAGCTTCTTCTGATCCTTGACTGGAGTAGGTGTTTCACCCTGGTATCAATGTGTTCGTATTGGTGAGGGGGCAAGCGAAGTACCTTTGGTGCCTCCTTGTCTGGGTACGCTTTGTGAAGGCTTGACTCCTAGTGGGAGCAGCTGTGCCCGAAAGACACCAGAGTCCTGGGCTATTGTGGAGTGGGAGGCTCATTATCAGTTAATCTGAAAAAGTTCATTCTCTTGGTTTGGAGCTGGATGAGTTATGTCCAGAGGCATTGTGCGATGTCTGGGGCAGCTGGTTTGGCCAATTTGAGACATTGTAGGTAGGCTTAGTGGCTAAGTGCAGACATTTTGTGTTGTCTGTTTTGTGGCCATGTCATAGGGAGGTCGGGACCCATATTTTCTCCTGTACCCACCTATAACTCTTGCCCTGCAGTATATCCCTTTCCATTGCTAAACTAAATATAACCAAATTGTGATCACTACCACCAAAGTGCTCACTTACCTCAAATTTAAAACCTGGCCTGGTTCCTTACCCAGTACCAAACCCAATGTGACCTCGCCCCTTGTTCGCCTGTCTACATACTGTGTCAGTAAATCCTCGTGCACACATTGGACCAAAAACTGACCCATTCAAAGTACTCGAACTATAGTATTTCCAGTCAATATTTGGAAAGTTAAAGACCCCATAACAACTACCCTGTCACTCTCACTCCTCTCCAGAATCATCTTTGCTATCTTTTCCTCTACATATCTGGAACCATTCGGAGGCCTATAGAAAACTCCCAGTAGGGTGACCTCTCCTTTCCTGTTTCTAACCTCAGCCCATACTACATCAGCGGATGAGTCCTCAAACGTCCTTTCTGCCATTGTAATGCTCTCCTTGACTAACAATGCCACACCGCCCACTCTTTTACCATCTTTCCTGTTCTTACTGAAACATCTAAACCCTGGAACCTGCAACAACCATTCCTATCCCAGCTCTATCCATGTCTCCAAAATAGCTACAACATTGAAGTCCTAGGTACCAGCCCATGCTGCAAGTTCACTCCATTATTCTTGATGCTCCTGGTGTTGAAGTAGACACACTTCAACCACCTTCCTGCTTGCAGATGAACTCTTGCAAATTTGAGACCTTATTTCTGACCTCACTACTCTCAACCTTCTGGCTACTGGAGCTACAATTCAGATTCCCACCCCCCCCCAACACCCCCGCTGAATTAATTTAAACCCATTCGAAGAGCATTAGCAAATTCCCCCTTCCCCAGGATACTGGTGCCCTTCTGGTTCAGGTGTAGACCATCCTGTTTGTAGAGGTCCCACCTACCTCAGAATGAGCCCCAATGATCCAGGTACCCAAAACCCTCCCTCCTGCACTATCCCTGTAGCCACGTGTTCAACTCCTCTCTCTCCCTATTCCTCACCTCGCTAGCATGTGGCACTGGTAACAAGCCAGAGATAACAACTCTGTTCTAGCTCTAAGCTTCCACCCCAGCTCCCTCAATTTCTGCCTTAAATCCCCATCTCTCTTCCTACCTATGTCATTGGTGCCTGTGTGGACCACGACTTGGGGCTGCTCCCCCTCCCCCTCAAAGATCCAGAAAACATGATCCGACACATCATGAACCCTGGCACCTGGGAGACTACACACCAACCATGACTCTCTCTCGTCCCCACAGAACCTTCTATCTGTCCCCCTAACATGGAGTCCCCAATGACTAATGCTCTGCTCCTCTCCCCGCTTCCCTTCTGAGCAACAGGGACAGACTCTGTACCAGAAACCTGTGCCCCATTGCTTACCTCTTGTAAATCGTCCTGCCAACAGTATCCAAAATGGTATACTTGTTCTTGAGGAGAACGGCCACAGGGGATCCCTGCACTGTCTGCCGGTTCCCTTTCCGTCCCCGACTGTAAACCATCCGCCTTCTTCTTGTACCTGAGGTGTGACCACCTCCCTGTAACTCCTCTCAATAACCCCCCTCCACCTCCCGAATGATCCAAAGCTCATCCACTCCAATTCCCTAATGCAGTTTCAAAGGAGCTGGAGTTGGGTTCACTTCCTGCAGATGCAGTCAGCAGGGACACTAGTGGTAACCCTTACCTCTCACATTCTGCAGGAGGAACATTCAGTTGCCCTGACCTCCATTCCCATCCTCCTAAATTCCCAAAGAGTCTGTAGAAAAATAAAAAATAAAACAAAGATGAGTTACCTTACCAATCCAGCACACACAACCCTTTTTTTTTGGTTAGAGGAGTTGGATACACTACCTAAGTAGTGTTTTGGGTAAAGCAACTGCCCAAATATATTACCTCACTTACTCAGCAATCCCTGATCCACTCCTGCTCAACATGCGCTCCACCTATTCACAAGGTAAATCTACATACTTTTAAATTTATCTTCCTGGCTGGCCCCTGGTCCTCACAGTGGCTTCTACTACTGCTGCTGCTACTGGAAAAGTATCTGACATCCCACAATCAATTTGGCCCTATTATGGGCTGTTTCCTCCGGTAATGTGAGAATGAAAAGGTTGTATAAAGTGCAGGTGGTTGGCACAAATGTAATGCAAATGGGAGAAATGGCCTGAGTGAGTGAGTTGACAGTGCAGGGGTCATCAAAGTCAGCAGTCTGCAGATGTGGAGGTGTTACATGCAATAATGGAGTGGAAGAGCGTGAGCCTTGGTGGGAGGTGTGACTGTCACAGAGAGAGAGAGAGAGAGAGAGAGTACGAGGAAGCAGAGAGCAGATGGTGGTGCTCACCCTGACAAAATAACAAAGGTTGCTGCCCTTTTTCCAGCATCACTGGCCACCACCTGGACCATTGAGACCACACAGATCCAAGTGGCAACTTTACCCTAGGCAGGCAGGGTCTGGTGGCGGGGCCTTCTCTGCTGGCCCTGTTGGGAAGAGGACCCCCTCCTCTGCATCACACTATCTAGCAGGCCCGCTAGGCCTCTGTCCACAAAGAAGCTTGACAATTTCTCCTCATCTGCCATATTCTGGGCGAGTCTACAGGGCAGCGCCGGATTGCCAGTACTTCACCAAATGAGCAAAAGCCTTTTAAATAAGGCAATGGTACCAAGGATGTACTGTACAACCCAGGAATGTCCTGGCTGTGGGGTGTACGTCGAGCAAGTGGGAGAAGTAGGCTAGTATCAGACAACAGTGGTGCAATAGGCCTGTGCTGGATATTTAATAAGGCGTTTTTGGGACTATGCATGGGGAAACTGCCTAGACCTTGAGGAGAGAATGAAATTGGATGAAACTCTTAGCTAAATTATGGGAAGATTCAGGCAAGGAATTGTAAAAATTGTGTTACATCCCACCGGAAATACTTGTTGGAAACCCAGCCCCAGTATTTCCAGAGTCTAACTGGAAAACTTGAAACATAAAGTTAAAACTGAATCAGATTTTATGGCATTTGGTAGTCCATAATGTGTTAAAAACCACTGAGTTAAGTTTTCCACTACTATTCTAACTGTGGTGGTCTTTATAGAAATAACTTCTGAGAATCAGGTTGCTGTACCCATGATTGTAAGGATATATTGATGACCTGCTTTCATTTTTAGTTACAGTAATCTACAATCTACCAACACTTGACTAAATGTTCTTCAAAAACTGGTAGGGCTCTCGAAGGCGCTGATTCAATTTCATGCTGAGATTTTAATCACAACAGAATGAATAACATGATTTACAGAGCTGCACTATGTCTTTATTATATCTTGACCATGTAAAATAATCTGTTTTGTGATGCCTGCATTTTTGGTATTCCATAGAAACCTCATATGCTTCTCACAAAGTGTGCTACCACTACTTAACGAATGACTTCCATTTTTCATCTGCAGTTCTGTGAGGATGTCTTCACTTCCTCATCAGATTTCCGTTTCTAACAGTAATAACACTCTGGAACTCCATAAGCCTCAGCTTCAGTGTGAGCTGTCTATGCTAATTTACTTAGCCATGGACCTGCATGCTGCGTGTCAATTAATGAAGAAATGCCAATTTCTTGTTTTCAGCTATCCTCATTTGCAAATAGAAGTTAAGCTACCCTAGCATTGCTCTGATTACTACATGTGACAGAAAAATATTCAGAACCAGTAACTGCAACTCTTTTCAACCTTAACAGGACTTTCCATGATTAAAGGTTATAGCTATAACTTCCACTCCTGCCAAATTGTGACCCAGAAGTAAATCAAATCCATCCACAGGTAATTTCGTAACTACCCCGACTTCCACTAGTCCAGATAACAAGTTAGACTCCAACTGGATTTTGGACCATGATATACTCTTCACCAATCCCGATTATGAACACCTTAGCTTTTATTGAACTCTCTGGAGGGAAACCTAAATCCTTTGCTAGCAAGAGAGTTTGAGTAGCCTGTGCATCCTGCAGTACATGTACTAGCTTGGAGGCTTTCTTTGAAGAAAAAGGAGCTATCTTCTCCTCAGATAAAAATCTTTCATAACTCTCATCGACCCTATGCCCTTCTACTGCACTCATGACAGTGTTTACCTCAGGTTTCTTCATTGTAATTAAACCAACATTTGATCCTTTTCAGACATTCTTCTGAACTTCAACACATCCCATGGGGTTCCCTCGCAACTTCCAGCATCCTGAACGAACGTGTCCCACCTTGTTACAATGGAAACACCGTGTCTTCTGATTTTCACCCCCACCCTCAGTACTTTCTCTTCTGATCCGAGGAGGAGACCTTGGGCATTCCCAGCTAACCATTCTTTACCATGACTATTTGCCTTCCTTTCTCGCTCCCAATTTCTATCCATTTCAACGATGGTGATGGACGTAAAAGTTCTGGTTTATCGATTAGCTCATAACCCTGTCTACCAGTTGCAATCCTCAGCACTGAATCAATTAATAGTAGGTAGTGAGTTTTAAAATTCCTCTTGGAGAATAATCTCTTTAAGAGTTTCATATGTGATTTTAGCTTCCAAAGTTTATATCCACCTGTCACAATTACTTTGCTTATTCCTTTTGAATTCAGCATAAGTCTGCCCAGGCTGTCTTCTTATATTCTGGAACCTTGGTCTATATGTTTCAGGTACTAACTCTTGCAGGAAATATAATTTTTTTCACAGTTTTATAATCCTAAGAAACCTTTGACAATTAAACCTAATTCTCCTATGTTTTACCTGTTAACTTATTCTGCATTAGCAATGTCCAGCTTTTATTTTTACCCAATTCATTTGTCTAGGAATTTTCTCAAATGACATAAAGAATGTCTCTACATTGGTTTCCTCTGGGCCTTTACAAACTTGAATGTTTTCAAGCCCCAAATTTTGTTGTGCCTCACTGTAAGTCAAACCTCACTATTTCCAGAGTCATCACAAAAGTTAAAGATTTCCTAAAAATATGCAGAAATTCCCAATTTACACGAATTTCAGACTTGGGTTGATTCATTTCCTTGTCAGGGTGCAGTGTGGCTTGGGAGGATTCCTATGTCCTTGTGCTTCTGGGTGGTAGAGATTGCAAGTTTGGGAGATGTGAACAAAGGAGCTTTGGTGAGTTGTATCAGAGCGTCTTGTAATGATGCCATTGTGCGTCAGTGGTGGAGGAATAAATTTTGAAGGTTGTGCTTAAGGTGCCAATCAACCAAATGTTTTGAATGGTTTGAAGATCCTTGAAAGCTGTTGGAGCTGCACCCAGTTTGGCAAGTGGCAAATATTCATGGAATAGAATCCTTACAGTGTAGAAGCAGGCCATTTGGCTGCCCCACACCATCCCCCTGAAGAGCACCCCATCCAGAATCCCCACACACCCCACCTCCACCTTGCATTTCACATGCACCTGACCTGCACATCTTTGGACTGTGGGAGGAAACCAAAGCACCCAGTGGGAACCCACACAGTCACGGGGGAATGTGCAAACTCCACACAGACGGTCACCCGAGGCTGGAATCGAATCCGGGTCTCTGGCGCTGTGAGATGGCAGTGCTAACTATTGAGCCACTGTGTCACCCCCTCAGATCACACTCCTGACCTGTGCCTTGTAGATTCTGGACAGGCAATTGTTACACAAATGTTGTTTTATTTCCCACAAAATTTGCAGTCTCCTATTCATAGAATCATAGATATTTGTATTGCAATTGCAATTCAGTTTCTGGTCAATGAATGCTGATAGTGAGGGTTTCAGCAGTAATGAATGGCAGGGTGTGATGATTAGGTTCTCTGTGATATTTCCCTGAAATACAGCATGATGCATCCAAATTTTTATCCTTACATATCTCATGGGACTCTATATAAATCAAGATGTAGTCAGCTAAATCAAGGCTGCCGACAGACAAATATAACAAAAGGTGTCTGAGCTGTTTGAAAGCTCCATTCAAATATTTGGAGAGAGACACTGTTAAGGAAAAAGACAGATTGCTAAACTAGAGAGGCGATAGAAAGATGACTTGGAAAGATGGATAGATAGATCACAAGATGGGAGATCTGCTTTCTCTCTCTGTCCCCCATCTGTCAGATCCAACAGCTGCTGTATACCAGAAAAGCAGGGTCACTTTGCAGTATCACAATCATTTGATGTCCCTGAAAAATGCCAAATCTCGCAGCAGATGTCTCCTCACCTGTCAAGCTTTGTTAAACAAGCTGCCATCATTGCCTGAGTGCTTAGACATACAGAGCCTGATGTCAGTGTTGATCCGGCTGCTGTTCCACTCCTGGCCTAGTTTACAGTCATTGCTCTTTAAGTGGCACCGTTTGATGTTGGAAATAAAAAAGAGTATTTGTTATCTTCAATGCTTGAACATATTGTAAGTGGATTTTTTTTCATGGCTGTACATTCTTGCTGAGAGGATGCATTTTGCCCTGATTATACATTTAGTAATTTTTACTGTCTTTGTGAATTCACCTCCAGTTACTGTCTGCAGGCAGTATTCTAATGGTTTGAATTTTACAATGTACAAATTGCTTTTATTGGGTTTTATGCACAGAATATCAAATGACCACATTGATTTCCATTGAGGAAAAAGAAATTAAAATCAAGAAAGTCAAAAGTGAAAATTACATAACTATGTTGTTATCTTTAGTTGGCAATATTTAGCTTATGATTCATGTAGTTAAATGATATGCTTAATAATCATTGGATAAAGACATGTAATGTACATTGGTCCCATGCTTAGTGGCTGACTGGATATATTTCTTGGCACAATACATCTGGAAAGAAGGCAGATTGCCTCAAGCTGATTGTCGAGATGATAGAAAGATGTAAAGCCCTCATTCATGTAGAACATATGCACTCATGCCACAACATGCTAGTAAATGCATATTCTCATGGTAGCAGTCATAATGCTTTCATCATGCACCAGTCCACCATTACAGTAATCTTACAGCTTTGTGAAAGGGTTATCTTCTGGGTTAACGACTCCGCTCAGCAACTCTACCTCAGTGGCTCCAGCACGGTAGGTGGAACGTTGTTGGCTTTCACTGGGGGAGACTGCAGATGACCTGGTAGGATCAGTTCTGGGTTGTGAGGGTCAAGATAGGCAAAAGTAAGGGCACTGTCCAATTAACACTGGTGGGAACGTTGATGCTGTCATCCTGAGAGAAGGTAGCAGGTTCTTGCTCTATTTATACATTGCAATCCTTCCTGTGGCAGTGCTTTAGCTCAGGTGTAGATTGCTGAGAGAATCTGGATTTCCGTTTGAACACTGAGATCTGTAATCATGTTGGCAACATTCTGAGCCTGCATGGTCTCAAAATGATATGTTGCCACATCAAAGGTTATTGCTGAAAATGAAAGCTCTTGGTGGATAGGTGAGCATATTGGCACCAATGGAAGACTGTTGACCAACAGGAAGCAGACAGTAGGTGTAAATGGATTATATTCAACTTGCCAAGATGTAATGAGTGGTACGCCATTGGGATTGGTGTTGGGACCTCAATTATTTATAATTTATATCAATGTCTTAGATGAAGGGATGGATGATATGTTTGCCAAATATGCCGAAGATACAAAGATCTTTATTGTCTCCATCAATTCACCCAGTTACTGCCTGCAAAGTCTGCAGGCAGTATTCTCAGGGTTTAAATTTGACAATGTATATGTTGTTTTTATTAGGTTATGTTTGGTTTCATATGCACAGGATATCATAAAACTCACACATTGAGGAAAGAGCTTGGAAGTCAAAAGATAGGAAAGTTAAATTCAAAGAGCTCACAAGGAGATTACAAATGACATTTAACAGGTTAAGCAAATAGTCAAAGATGTGACAAATGAAGTATAATTGAGAAAATGTAAAATTGTCCATTTTGATAGGAAGAATAAAAGGGAGTGAGAGATTGTAGAGCTCTGAGTAGTCTAACACATTAGATTACTTACAGTGTGGAAACAGGCCCTTCGGCCCAACAAGTCCACACCGCCCCACCGAAGTGCAACCCACCCATACCCCTACATTTACCCCTTACCTAACACTACGGGCAATTTAGCATAGCCAATTCACCTGACCTGCACATCTTTTGGATTGTGTGAGGAAACCGGAGCACCCGGAGGAAACCCACGCAGACACGGGGAGAACGTGGGAGTCAGTCGCCTGAGGCAGGAATTGAACCCGGGTCTCTGGCGCTGTGAGGCAGCAGTGCTAACCACTGTGCCACCGTGCCGCCCATGTTAATATGCAGGTATAGCAAGTAATTAGGAAAGGAAGTAGGAATGTATCATTCGTCATGAGGGCTATTGAGGAGATTATGAGGAGATTATGCTTCAGCTATACAGGGCACTGGTGAAACCACATCTGGAGTATTATGTATACTGTGTATACAGGCCACATCTAGAGTAAGACCATAAGACCATAAGACATAGGAGTGGAAGTAAGGCCATTCGGCCCATCGAGTCCACTCCGCCATTCAATCATGGCTGATGCGCATTTCAGCTCCACTTACCAGCGTTCTCCCTGTAGCCCTTAATTCCTCTAGACAACAAGAATCTATCAATCTCAGCCTTGAAGACATTTAGCGTCCCGGCTTCCACTGCACTCCGTGGCAATGAATTCCACAGGCCCACCACTCTCTGGCTGAAGAAATGTCTCCGCATTTCTGTTCTGAAATGACCCCCTCTAATTCTAAGGCTGTGTCCACGGGTCCTAGTCTCCTCGTTTAACTGAAACAATTTCCTAGCATCCACCTTTTCCAAGCCATGTATTATTTTGTACGTCTCTATTAAGTCTCCCCTTAATCTTCTAAACTCCAACGAATACAATCCCAGTATCCTCAGCCGTTCCTCATATGTTAGACCTGTCATTCCAGGGATCATCCGTGTGAATCTCCGCTGGACACGTTCCAGTGCCAGTATGTCCTTCCTGAGGTGTGGGGACCAAAACTGGACACAGTACTCCAAATGGGGCCTAACCAGAGCTTTATAAAGTCTTAGTAGTACTGTGTATACTATGGGTCACCTTATTTAAGGAGGAATATTTTCTCTAATGGGAGGACCTAAAACTAGGGGTCATTGTTCCAGGGCTTCCCCATTTAGCACAGAGACTAAATTATTTCTTTTTTCCCAAGAAGTTGCTTATCTTTGGAACTCTCTTCCTGAAAAACTAGTGGAAGCAGAATCTTTGGATATTTTTAAGGGAAAGGGGTAGATAGTTTAATGTGAAGCAAGGGGATGAAAGGTTATCAGACAAAGGAATGTGGATTTGAGATTACAAACATCAATGATCTTATTGAGTGGCAGATACTGCTCAATGTTTGGTCTGTAAGTGGTTCACATGGAACCGGTCACTATTTACATATTGGTAACTCCACAAAAAGACCTGTGCCAGATAGAAGCACCCTTTCTGCTTGCCAGTGTCCTCAGGATCTCTAGTAAGCTGCCAATACACCAAACATTTCTGTGTCCATCATTATCAACCATTTCCTGTATACCACCACATCAAAGTCCTCACCTCAATCTTCTGCAGTGGAACCCAGCTGTAATCTTGCACTCTTAACAGCTGACATTCAACCTACCCTTCCTATTTCACTTGGTTGCTGCATCAATCCGCCCCTAAAGTCCAGGCAGTGCTATAGAAGCTGGTGGGTGTGAGTGTAAGAGTCAGTGACAGGCTTCTTCCTCCTCAGTCTATTCCCCAAACTAGGCCTCAGCCTCAGTCACCATTGGCTGGATCTCTGAAAGCACAACTGTTCCAGGAGAAGGCTTGGGATTAGAGACGATAAAGAGGTGCAAGGTTATAGAACCTGCATCATGACAGACTGAGAGATGACTGTGAATTGAGATTTGAGAAAGTGTATTCTGTGAGAACGCGCCATCATCCCCAGCAGTTTCTATGACCCAACTGGCCTTGGTTTCAGAGACATCTCTCCAGTCATCCACAGCACCATCCTCTCCATGGGGACCGAACAAGCCGTGCCTGCCCCCTGCTGGTTTGTTGCTGCTGCTGCCTGTCATGGATTAATGAGAGGCTGGGTGTCACTGAGCATGTTTTACAGGGCACTAGGAGACATTCCTACCACAGCTGAATAGCTGGCAGCATGTGCAAACTGAGAGATGTGAGTGTGCAGCTTCTAACAGTGGTGGGAGGGTTAGGGTGAGGCAAGGCATATGGATGTGAGGTTGATTGAGGTTGTTAGGAGGTGACTGAAGGTGAGCAAGTGATGATCAGAGCAGAGCGTGAGGCTGAGTGCACTTGGTAGGTTTTGGCATGTTGTGTTACGCTTACCAATGTTCACTCCTATTGCAAGGTAACACTGCTTTCAGGTCCTCAGTGCCAGACAGTCATAGAGTCATAGAGATGTATAGCATGGAAACAAACCCTTCAGTCCAACCCGTTCATGCCAACCAGATATCCCAACCCAATCTAGTCCCACCTGCCGGCACCTGGCCCATATCCCTCCAAACCTTTCCTATTCATACACACATCCAAATGCCTCTTAAATGTTGCAATTGTACCAGCCTCCACCACATCCTCTGGCAGCTCATTCCATACACGTACCACCCTCTGCGTGAAAAAGTTGCCCGGTAGGTCTCTTTTATATCTTTCCCCTCTCACCCTAAACCTATGCCCTCTAGTTCTGGACTCCCTGACCCCAGGGAAAAGACTTTGTCTATTTATCCTATCCATGCCCCTCATAATTTTGTAAACCTCTATAAGGTCACCCCTCAGCCTCCGACGCTCTGGGGAAAACAGCCCCAGGCTGTTCAGCCTCTCCCTGTAGCTCTAACCCTCCAACCCTGGCAACATCCTTGTAAATCTTTTCTGAACCCTTTTAGGTTTCACAACATCTTTCCGATAAGAAGGAGACCAGAATTGCACGCAATATTCCAACAGTGGCCTAACCAATGTCCTGTACAGCTGCAACATGACCTCCCAACTCCTGCACTCAATACTCTGACCAATAAAAGAAAGCATACCAAATGCCTTCTTCACTACCCTATCTACTTGCGACTCCACTTTCAAGGAGCTATGAACCTGCACTCCAAGGTCTCTTTGTTCAGCAACACTCCCTAGGACCTTACGATTAAGTGTATACGTCCTGCTATGATTTGCTTTCCCAAAATGCAGCACCTCGCATTTATCTGAATTAAACTCCATCTGCCACTTCCCAACCCATTGGCCCATCTGGTCAAGATCCTGTTGTAATCTGAGGTAACCTTCTTTGCTGTCCATTACACCGCAATTATGGTGTCATCTGCAAGCTTACTAACTGTATCTCGTATGCTCACATCTAAACCATGTATGTAAATGACAAAAAGTAGAGGACCCAGCACCGATCCTTGTGGCACTCCACTGGTCACAGACCTCCAGTCTGAAAAACAACCTTCCACCACCACCCTCTGTCTTCTACCTTTGAGTCAGTTCTGTATCCAAATGGCTAGTTCTCTCTGTATTCCGTGAGATCTAACCTTGCTAATCAGTCTCCCATGGGGAACCTTGTTGAATGCCTTACTGAAGTCCATATAGATCACATCTACCTCTCTGCCCTCATCAATCCTCTTTGTTACTTCCTCAAAAAACTCAATCAAGTTTGTGAGACATGATTTCCCATGCACAAAACCATGTTGACTATTCCTAATCAGCTCTTCCCTTTCCATATACATGTACATCCTGTCCCTCAGGATTCCCTCCAACAA